>NC_064615.1:227006875-227309905 GCF_023898315.1 Schistocerca nitens | reverse complement strand
TCATTAGTCTGTTCCTCTTCATACCTTACATGTTAACGTTTGCTTTATTTATTGATTTAGTATAATCGTAACCTTTCTGTAAACAGTTCTTTTCTAGCTCATGACCCTAGCTCTTTCAGAGTAAATAATTCCCTTTGCATCTAGCTTCTTATTCTGATGTATCTTTCTTCTTGTAAATAGTCCTACCTCTACACATCGTTGTATGTGTGAAATTGGTTTTGAAGTTTGTCATATAATGACGTGGAGAAATGGACTTGTCATTACATAAAATATTTCATACTAGCAAAATCTCTATAGAAAACACAGTTTGCAGTAAGAATACTCGTTATATACGTTTGTTCTTATGGTTAATACATTGGCCGTGATGTGTACTCTTTGTTTCTATAACTAATTGTCTTAATAAAATGGAAAAATTTGCTGCTTCACTTGTTCATATTTCCTGTAATTTGGTCTTATATATGTGTCAATGTTTATCTAATGCGGTTTATTCATGGTATTGCCTTTGCTCAACTAAGTCTTCTTCCATCATTTTCACTAGTTGATGTTTGAATGACGTGCTGTGTCTCTTACATTGAGTCATTGTTCGTTAAGCGGCGACCTAGAGCTTTGTGTATAGCGTGCATGTGCGAATATGGCTACTGCAGACTATGTACACTGAAGAGCCATAGAAAGTGGTACATCTCCTTATTATCGTGTAGGGTACCCGCGAGCAAGCGGAAGTGCCGCAACGCGACGTGGGATGGACTCGACTAATGCCTGAAGTACTGCTGGAACGAAATGACGCCATGAATCCTGCAGGGCTGTCCATAAATCCGTAAGACTACGAGGGGTTGGAGGCATCCCAGATATGCTCAATAATGTTCATGTCTGGGGAGTCTGGTGGCCAGCGGAAGTGTTTAAACTTAGAAGAGTGTTCCTGGAGCCACTCTTTAGCAGTTCTGGACGTGATGGGTGTCGCATTTTTCTGCTAGAATTGCCCAAGTCCTTCGGAATGCACAATGGAGCCGGCCGGAGTGGCCGAGCGGTTCTGGGCGCTACAGTCTGGAACCGCGCGACCGCTACGGTCCTAGGTTCGAATCCTGCCTCGGGCATGGCTCTGTGTGATGTCCTTAGGTTAGTTAGATTTAAGTAGTTCTAAGTTCTGGGGGATTGATAACCTCAGAAGTTAAGTCCCATAGTGCTCAGAGCCATTTGAACCATTTACACAATGGACATGAATGGATGCAGGTGATCAGATAGGATGCTTACGTATGTGTCAGAGTCATGTCTAGACGTGTCAGGGCTCTCATATCACTCCAACTGCACATCCCCCATACCGCTACAGAGCCTCCATCAGCCTGAGCGATCCATGGAGTCATGAGGTTGTCTCCATACACGTATACGTCCATTTGCTCGATACAATTTGAAACGAGACTCGTCTGATCAGGAAACAAGTTTCCAGTCGTCAACAGTCCAGTGTCGGTGTTGACGGGTCCAGGTGCCCAGGTGTGTCGTGCAGTTATCAAGGGTACACGAGTGGGCTTTCGGCTCCGGAAGTCCATATCGATGATATTTCGTTTAATGGTTCGCATGCTGACACTTGTTGATGGCCCAGCATTGAAATCTGCAGCAATTTGAGGAAGGGTTGCACTTCTGTCACGCTGAACGATTCTCTTCAGTTGTCGTTGGTCCCGTTCTTGGAGGATCTTTCTCCGCCCGTAGTGATGTTGGAGATTTGATGTTTTACCGGATTTCTGATATTCACGGCACACACGGGAAAATCCCCACTTCATCGCTACGTTGGAGATGCTGTGTCACATCGCTCATGCGCTGACTATAACGCCACGTTCGAACTCACTTAAATCTCGATAACCTGCCATTGTTGCAGCAGTAACCGATTTAAAAAGTGCGCCGGACGCTTGTTGTGTTATATAGTCTCTGCCGACCGCAGGGTCATATTCTGCCTGTTCACGTATCTCTGTATTTGAATACGCGTGCCTATACCAGTTTCTTTGGCGCTTCGGTGTAAAAGGCCCGCAAAAATAATTAATCTCTACATATGACTTGATCACCTGCCTCGAGATGAATGAGTGTTTGTGTTGTCCTCATCATTTCGTCATCATTCATGAAAGTGGCGAGATTGGACTGGGCAAAGATTGGGAATTTGTACGGGCGTTGATAACCGCGCAGTTGAGCGCCACACAAACCAAACATCATCATCATCATCTATATGACTTGGTGAGGCCAGACCCACTTACGCTGCACGTCTTGGATATTTTAATGGTACTTTGTAGCAGGCAGGACATGCACTACTGGCCATTAAAATTGCTACGATATGAAGATGACGTGCTACAGACGCGAAATTTAACCGACAGGAAGAAGATGCTGTGATATGCAAATGATTAGCTTTTCAGAGCATTCACACAAGGCTGGCGCCGGTGGCGACACCTACAACGTGCTTATATGAGGAAAGTTTCCAACCGATTTCTCATACAAAAACAGCAGTTGACCGGCGTTGCCTGGTGAAACGTTGTTGTGATGCCTTGTGTAAGGAAAAGAAATGCGTACCATCACGTTTCCGATTTTGATAAAGGTCGGATTGTAGCCTATCACGATTGCGGTTAATCGTATCGCGACATTGCTGCTCGCATTGGCCGAGATCCAATGAGTGTTTGCAGAATATGGAATCAGTGGGTTCAGGAGGGTAATACGGAACGCCGTGCTGGTTCCCAACGGCCTCGTATCGCTAGCAGTCGAAATGACAGGCATCTTATCCGCAAGGTTGTGACGGATCGTGCAGCCACGTCTCGATCCCTGAGTCAACAGATCGGGACGTTTGCAAGACAACAGCCATCTGCACCAACAGTTCGACAACGTTTGCAGCAGCATGGACTATCAGCTCGGAGACGATGGCTGCGGTTACCCTTGTCGCTGCATCACAGACAGGAGCACCTGCGATGGTGTACTCAACGACGAACCTGGGTGCACGAATGGCAAATCGTCATTTTTTCGGATGAATCCAGGTTCTGTTTACAGCATCATGTTGGTCGCATCCGTGTTTGGCTACGTTGCGGTGAACGCACATTGGAAGCGTGTATTCGTCATCGCCATACTGCCGTATCACCCGACGTGATGGTATGGGGTGCCATTGGTTACACGTCTCGGTCACCTCTTGTTCGCACTGACGGCACTTTGAACAGTGAACGTTACATTTCAGATGTGTTACGACCCGTGGCTCTACCCTTCATTCGATCCCTGCGAAACCCTACATTTCAGCAGGATAATGCACGACCGCCTGTTGCAGGTCCTGTACAGGCCTTTCTGGATACAGAAAATGTTCGACTGCTGCCCTGGCCAGTATATTCTCCAGATCTCTCACCAACTGAAAACGTTTGGTCAATGGTCAACTGGCTCGTCACAATACGCCAGTCACTACCCTTGATGAACTGTGGTATCGTGTTGAAGCTGCAAGGGCAGCTGTATCTGTAAACGCCATCCAAGCTCTGTTTGACTCAATGCCCAGATCAAAGCCGTTATTGTTCTGGGTACTGATTTCTCAGGATCTATGCCCCCAAATTGTGTAAAAATGCAATCACATGTCAGTTCGTATAATATATTTGTCCAATGAATTCCCGTTTATCATCTGCATTTCTTCTTGTTGTAGCAATTTTAATGGCCAGTAGTGTACAACATTTAATTGCAGGGCTGTCATTCGCTGCTTTCGGATTTGGCAGACTCCAGAATTCAAGGCGCGCCAAACAGGATGGGTGGTTGCCCGTGGCACCATAGAAGTCCTAGAGCCATCCTGTCTGTGGAATTTCGCCATGGCACACCCATCTCTTTATAAACCACTACTGTGTCTCTGCAAGCCGTCACCATGTCTCTTGTGCTGTTTTCTGTACGTCTCCGCCAGCACTCTGATTTACAACATTCTCAAAGCGCCTGGCTGTCTCCTTATTTATTTGCCCCACTATATTATATCTTCTTGGCAGGTACGAGCTATTGACACCACCTTGTGTCCGAAGAGGCACCCTAGAGTGGGTGTTACAACAAGTAACCAAGTTGGTAACTTCCTAGCTCATGGTTCATGGCATTGCCTTAGTTATTTATTGTAGTCTGCTTGAATGTTATTATTCATCTTTGATTTCTTTCCACGTCCTACAGACCACTTCATTACGAGTCCTATGATATGACGTAGACGTAGGAAGAGAGTTGCTACGGACTGCGTCGGTCAGTGGCTGGGAGCGCAGCACTTCCAGCTGGGGCGACGGCGCCTCCTGCAGGCTTCCCGGCTGGGCCCAAGCAGTCTGCGCCGGATGCAGAGCGGGGTTAACAGCTGGCGATAACCCCCTGTCCGCCAGAGCAGCGTCCCTTTACTCGCCTCACACACACACTGTGTGGTAGGCAGGTCGCGCGGAGTCGCACATGCCACAGGAAACCATCTCGATGCGGTTCTTCTTCTTTTTCTTCCTTGGTGTTTCCGTCTTACAACAGGTAATGACTGGGCGCTGTCCACCTTGCTCTGTCTTATGTTTGTTCCTTAGCCTGCTGGAAACATAAGAACGAATAATGCAGAATGGGTAGATAACATTAGGTCAGAATTTTTAAAGTCGTAGCTATGTAGAACATACGGACTGGCGATATACCGTCAGACTTTCCAGAAAACATCATGTACAAGTAGATACATACTCCAGAAGCCATCGTACGGTGCGTGGCGGAGGGTACCCTATACCACAACTAGTCGTTTCCTTTCCTGTTCCGCTGGAAGACAGAGCAAGCGAAAAACGACTGTCTATATGCTTCCGTATGAACCCTAATTTCTCGTATCTTATCTTCGTGTTCCCTATGGGAAATGTACGTTGGCGGCGGCAGGATCGTTCGGCAGTCAGATTCAAATGCCGGTTCTCTGAAGTTTCTCAGTAACGTTCTTCGAAATGAATGTCTTATTCCCTCCAAGGATTTCCACTTGAGCTCCCGTCGCATATCCGTAACACTTGCACGCCGATCGTACCTACCGGTAAAGAATCTAGCAGCTCGCTTCTGAATTGCTCCGACGTCTTCTTTCAATCCGAGCTGGTGCGGATCCCAAACACTCGAGCAGTACTCAAGAATAGGTCGCACTAGTGTCCTATGTGCTGTCTCCTTACGAATAAACCACACTTTCCTGAAGTTCGCCCAATAAATCGAAACAGACCATTCCCTTCCCTACCACAATCTTCTCATTCTCTTTCCATTTCATATAGATTTTGCATTGTTAAGCCAAGATATTTAAACGATGTGGCTGTGTCAAACAAGACACTGTTCATGCTGTATCCGGACATTACGAGTTTGTTTTTCCTACTCATCCGCATTTACTTACATGTTTTCTACATTTAGAGCCAGACACCCTCACCACACCAAATAGGAATTTTGTCTACGTCATCTTTTATCAACCTACAGTCACTTATCTTTGACAGCTTCTCTTCGATACCTTCCTGTACAGCACAGCATCATCAGCGAACAACCGCAGATTGCTTGTAACCCTGTTTTGCCGCATCATTTATGTATACTGAGACCTGCTACTTAGGGAAAGGCAGGATTCCGTGTGGATGGGGCCGTAATCAGTTACCGTTGGTTGCTCAGTTTTTCTTTTTTAAATCACATACACTTTATTAAGAAACAATTGCAAATAAGATTGACAATAAGGAACAATTATCAAATTTGACTGTTAAGACACAACGTCTAATTAAAAAAAATTCTTAAGCATGTTGCACTCACAACTGAAGGCCTTATTGACCAGGAATTCAAATTATTTGTCGGCTGAATTCCCCAATAGTAATAATTCAAAAAACAATTTGACGACTGAAGGACTGGATAGCAAATTCTTAAGAACCAGTTAAGCTTCTCCAAGAGCTACTAAAATATTTAAAAAAAGACAATCATCAAAATTGCACTATTAAGAGACAATACCTAATTAAAAATTCTTAAGACCAATTGCGTTCACGGCTGAAGGCCTTATTGGCAAGAAATTAAAATTATGTCGGCTGAAGACCCCAATAGTAATACAAAAAACATCAGTTGGACGGTTGAAGACCTGAATAGCAAATTTTGAGAAGCAATTAAACTTCTTCGAGAGATATTTAAAGAACAATCATTTCAGTGTTAAGATATTTTGTCTAATTAAAATTTCTTAAGACAAGTTACACTCACAGCTGAAGGCCTTATTAACAAGAAATTAAAACTCTTTGTCGGCTGAAGGCCCAAACAGTAATAATTCAAAAATAAAATATCTTTAAAAAAATACAATTGCAATCTCAGCAAATCAAGAGAGAAGTGGGCCTCAGACGGTGCTCCAGGGATCGACCTAGGAAAGGCAGCCAAGAGTTGTATTCACTTAACCGGATGTCAACTCAAACCAGTGACAGCTTAAACCCAGACTAACACTCTTGCAAAATCTACCTAACGTCTGATAACCAATACAACGATGGAATAACCCAGATAAGGCGGAACCGGCAGACAGCACTGCGTCTTCAGAATCCAGTGTTTAGAACATCCAGAAGCAGAAGGAACCACTACGACCAAACTAGCCCAAAAGAAACGAAATACCCTAAACACAATCAAGGAGGCTGCGGAACTACAAGCCTTACTGGAAAGCAGTGGCAAGGCGAGGAAAGGTACACTGCCGCGAAAATACGCTAACTTCCAGGGCAGGTAACTGGGGCGTTAGCGGCCACTAGGCAGAAAAATACCGCTGGATGAACTTCATCAATTAACACAAGGAATTCAGCGATTAATAATAAGCAGTGGAGGATGGCTAATTAATTTCGCCAACTCCAAACACTCCACTCACTGCTCTTTGTCCCAGCGACCTTGCGAGCAGCAATGCGTGAACAGATGGCGTGATCTCAAAATAGTGGAGGTTTCACTACTGGGCCAATGTTCACTCAACTCAAACGTTGTGGGTCCGGTGGACAACGAGGTTGTGGCCCTCACAACTACAGCCCCTCGATCCAACAGTGCCTGCATGCCGGCAGCGGTCCCGCCATGTCCACGCACAGCCGGCCCTCACTGCTGCTCCATCCCAACCGAACTCCCCAACACACCGACCCGGAAAACTTGATGTCCCTCCAAAGACAGTACCACCGTACTAGATATCAATAACCGCTGCTGCTGCCACTCGCGGACAGACAACGCTTGCAAACGTTGTGGCGCCAGTAAACACAAGAAGAAAACGAGACGCCACTATCCCTATTACACGATGCCAGCCTACCAACGGCTCCAACGCGAGCTGCAACACGGCTCATATACGGAGAAAATGGTCCTATCACATTTCCCTGGGGCACTTATTATGTTACCCTGTCTCCGACGAACACTAAGTACAACTCTGTTACTTAGCAAGTCTTCGAGCCACTCACATATCTGGGAGCCCATTCCATACTAGCATACCTCTGTTAACAGTCTGAAGGGAGATATCGTGTCGAATGCTTTTCGGAAATCTAGGAATATGGAATAAGCCTGTTGCTCTTCATCCATAGTTACATGTGAGAAAAAAAAAAAAAAAAAGTTGGGTATAGCACGAGCGATGCTTTCTAAGGTTGTGCAGATTCGTGGAAATGAGCTTTCCGGTCTCTAGGAAATTTATTATATTCGAACTCAGAATTTGTTCAAGGATTCTGCAGTAAACCGATGGTAAGGATATTGATCTGTAATTTTGCGAATCCGTTCTTTTACCCTTCTTATATAGGGGAATCATCTACGCTTTTCTCCAGTCACTTGGCACATTGCGCTGGTCGAGAGATTCGCGATAAATCGAAACTAAGTAAGGGGCCAATGACGTAGACTACTCGTTGTAAAACCGCACTGGGATTCCATCTGGAGCTGGCGAATTATTTGTTTTCAACTTTTTCAGGCGTTCCTCTACGCCAGGGGTGCTTATTTCTACGTCATCCATAGGGGACTCCGTGCGATGGTCAAACTACGGTACGTTTGTACGAGTCTCCCGCGTGAGTAATTCCATAAACGTGGAATTTAAAACTTCGGCCTTAATCCAAACAATTCCCGAGACTGCATGAGCTGACAAGTGAAAGAATTACCGCACAGTCGTCTTAACAGTTCATGCATCCAAATTATTGACAAGAATAATATACAGAGAATGGAAAAGAAAACAGAGGACGCGTTAGATAACGATCAGTTTGGCCTTAGGAAAGGTAAAGACACCAGAGAGGCATTCTGACGTTGGAAAAAAACGAGTGGACGCTTAGCAAGGGCGCATATGGCCGTGTTCGCGCTCGTGGAGAAATTTATATGCCACAAAAAAATTGATAAAACAGAACTAAGAGTGACAAGGAGGTGCGAGTTGGCACTCATGGCCAGAAAAATATGTAAAGCTAAATCATCAAGACGCGTCACAAAAATATATAACAGTTTAAAATTTATTGTTGTCTTAAAAAGTGTAAATTTATGGAAGTTCAAAAGCTAATTTCTCGGCAATGCTTTGGCCGATTAATATGAACAGTGTCTCCGTATGTTGCTAGTAGAGCTGCATCGAGCAATCATAGCGGATTTAGCATAGTGTGTACCATTTTTGAATGAGAGGTCGCAATATGGGATTCGACTGAGAGAAACTGGGTTTTTTGGAAATACACTCCGGGAAATTGAAATAAGAACACCGTGAATTCATTGTCCCAGGAAGGGGAAACTTTATTGACACATTCCTGGGGTCAGATACATCACATGATCACACTGACAGAACCACAGGCACATAGACACAGGCAACAGAGCATGCACAATGTCGGCACTAGTACAGTGTATATCCACCTTTCGCAGCAATGCAGGCTGCTATTCTCCCATGGAGACGATCGTAGAGATGCTGGATGTAGTCCTGTGGAACGGCTTGCCATGCCATTTCCACCTGGCGCCTCAGTTGCACCAGCGTTCGTGCTGGACGTGCAGACCGCGTGAGACGACGCTTCATCCAGTCCCAAACATGCTCAATGGGGGACAGATCCGGAGATCTTGCTGGCCAGGGTAGTTGACTTACACCTTCTAGAGCACGTTGGGTGGCACGGGATGCATGCGGACGTGCATTGTCCTGTTGGAACAGCAACTTCCCTTGCCGGTCTAGGAATGGTAGGACGATGGGTTCGATGACGGTTTGGATGTACCGTGCACTATTCAGTGTCCCCTCGACGATCACCAGTGGTGTACGGCCAGTGTAGGAGATCGCTCCCCACACCATGATGCCGGGTGTTGGCCCTGTGTGCCTCGGTCGTATGCAGTCCTGATTGTGGCGCTCACCTGCACGGCGCCAAACACGCATACGACCATCATTGGCACCAAGGCAGAAGCGACTCTCATCGCTGAAGACGACACGTCTCCATTCGTCCCTCCATTCACGCCTGTCGCGACACCACTGGAGGCGGGCTGCACGATGTTGGGGCGTGAGCGGAAGACGGCCTAACGGTGTGCGGGACCGTAGCCCAGCTTCATGGAGACGGTTGCGAATGGTCCTCGCCGATACCCCAGGAGCAACAGTGTCCCTAATTTGCTGGGAATTGGCGGTGCGGTCCCCTACGGCACTGTGTAGGATCCTACGGTCTTGGCGTGCATCCGTGCGTCGCTGCGGTCCGGTCCCAGGTCGACGGGCACGTGCACCTTCCGCCGACCACTGGCGACAACATCGATGTACTGTGGAGACCTCACGCCCTACGTGTTGAGCAATTCGGCGGTACGTCCACCCGGCCTCCCGCATGCCCACTATACGCCCTCGCTCGAAGTCCGTCAACTGCACATACGGTTCACGTCCACGCTGTCGCGGGATGCTACCAGTGTTAAAGACTGCGATGGATCTCCGTATGCCACGGCAAACTGGCTGATACTGACGGCGGCGGTGCACAAATGCTGCGCAGCTAGCGCCATTCGACGGCCAACACCGCGGTTCCTGGTGTGTCCGCTATGCCGTGCGTGTGATCATTGCTTGTACAGCCCTCTCGCAGTGTCTGGAGCAAGTATGGTGGGTCTGACACACCGGTGTCAATGTGTTGTTTTTTCCATTTCCAGGAGTGTAAATACGTTTAAAGAGACGAAACTAGCGGCAGTATTCTAAAGTTTAAAGAGGTAGATGAATAGTTAAGTATGTATTTTTATTTGTTTATTTATGTTTTGAATTAAAAACGCGAAAAAAGCAATATCACGCCACAAGAATATTATTTGCGAAAAAACGGTGGCAGATACAGAAAACTGGACCGTAAATTGTTATTGTCCGGAAATTTTCCATATTTTTCAGTACATCACAAGTGTTTTTGTGCTTAGTTTTAGAATATTCATAATTGTTTTTGTTAAACATTGTTTCGAGCTAGGTAGTCGTTTCGAGGGTGCATAGGGCGGCCATATTTAATGACAGGAGAGTTGGTTCTGAGCGACGCTAAGAGCCAGACGGCCGCGCATCTGGGGGTAGTAGTGAGTTGGTAGCCACATTAGAAAGCGATCAAGTAGAGCGCAATATAGTGGTTTAGGACAGCAGACAAGAGTGTGTTTTGTGAGTTGTGAACAGCCTGTCGAGTGCCGTGATGGCGACATATGAATTTTATAGTGAAGTATTGTGGCATCAGTTGTTAAAGGTCGTCCTTACGTAAAAACACCTGCCTTTTAAGTGTTTAGTGGATATATTGAAGAAAAATAAACTACTTGTTTAAACTATAAATCAACGAGAGTGACTCAATATTTTAAATTTCACCGCAATACCTGGCTGCGTTGTTTTGTTATATTTTATTTCACTTTAAAAATTGAGTTTACGACAGGTGTGAGCTGGCACCCTATGACGAAGAACGTAGCCAAACATTGGGACCAGGCACATCTCTGGGCCACTCAAGATGAGTGTAATACACACACACACACACACACACACACACACACACACACACACACACACACACACATATATATATATATATATATATATATATATATATATATATATATAAAATCGTGCGATAGCACGTGGGGGCTCATGAAAAACTATTCAGTCTTGAATGTGTAGTGCCCAGTACCGTCGTAAGATCAAGAAAGAAGTGCTCGGGTAAAAAGGGTGTAAGACAGGGATGTGGTTTTTCGCCCCTACTTTCAATCTATACGCCGAAAAAGCAGTTGAGGAAATAAAAGAGAGGATCAAGGGTGGAATTAAAATTCAAGGTGAATGAATAACAATGATAAGATTCGCTGATGACACTGATATCCTCGCTGGAAGTGAAGAAGAACTACATGATCTGCTAAATGGAATGAACATTCTAATGAGTACAGAATATGACAGAGTGAATCTAAGAAAGACGAAAGTAATGAGAAGTAGCAAAAGTGGGAACAGCGAGAAATTTTTATCATCAGGAGTGGTGATCTCGAAGTAGATGAAGTAAAGGAATTCTGTTACTTAGGTTCAAAAAAATGGTTCAAATGGCTCTGAGCACTATGGGACTCAACTGCTGTGGTCATAAGTCCCCTAGAACTTAGAACTACTTAAACCTAACTAACCTAAGGACAGCACACAACACCCAGCCATCACGAGGCAGAGAAAATCCCTGACCCCGCCGGGAATCGAACCCGGGAACCCGGACGTGGGAAGCGAGAACGCTACCGCACGACCACGAGATGCGGGCAACCTGTTACTTAGGCAGCAACATAACCCATGGCCGACGGAGGAAGGACTTAGAAAGCAGACAAGCACTGGCAAAAAGGCCATTCATGGCCAAGAGAAGTCTGCTAGTATCAAACACAGGCCTTAATGTAAGGAAAAAATTTCTGTGAATCTGCGTTTGGCGGACAGCATTGTTTGGTAGTGAAACCGGAACAGAAGAGAATCGCAGCATTTGAGATGTGTTTCTACATACTGATAAGACAAGGAACGAGGAGGTTCTCCGCAGAATCGTCTAGGAAAGAAATAGAAATGGTTCAAATGGCTCTGAGCACTATGGGACTTAACATCTATGGTCATCAGTGCCCTAGAACTTAGACCTACTTAAACATAACTAACCTTAGGACATCACACAACACCCAGTCATCACGAGGCAGAGAAAATCCCTGACCCCGCCGGGAATCGAACCCGGGAACCCGGGCGCGGGAAGCGAGAACGCTACCGCACGACCACGAGCTGCGGACGGAAAGAAACATATAGAAAGCAATGACAAGAAGAAGAATCAGGATTGTAGAGCATCTGTTACGACGTCACGAATTAACTTCCACGTTATTACAGGCAGCTGTAGAAGATAAATTCTGTAAAGGAAGACATACATGGAATACATCCAGCAAGTAACTGAGGACGTAGGTTGCTAGTGCAACTGTGAGATGAAGAGGTTCCCTGTCTTCTTCTTCCTCTTCGTCTACTCTCTGCAGTGTCTCTTTTTCGAAGTATATGCCCCAGCAAATGTGTTTTCCTCATTAATTAATCAATGAGCAACCACTTCACCCGCTAATATGTTCTCCATATTACTCCACGACCGGTTTCAGTTTAAATACTGAAGCCATTTTCTACTGCACTCTGAAGCCAGCATTGTAAAATAATTGTATAATGTGGTCCAGTGAAGGTCTTTCTATGGGATGCCACTTCGTCGACTTGCGTGTTCCTAGTCTTCCCAGTTATCAAAATGGCTCTGAGCACTATGGGACTCAACATCTAAGGTCATAAGTCCCCTAGAACTTAGAACTACTTAAACCTAACTAACCTAAGGACATCACACACACCCATGCCCAAGGCAGGATTCGAACCTGCGACCGTAGCAGTCCCGCGGTTCCGGACTGCAGCGCCAGAACCGCTAGACCACCGCGGCCGGCTTCCCCAGTTATCCAACTGGGAAAAGAGTACCTACGTTCAACGCGGAATCCGAAACACGTGCTGTTGCTGTCAACTTCTCGCATCGTTCAGAAGTGAAATCCAGGTTAAAATGAAAACTGAAAAACCCGTAGGCTGACAGATATTCGATTCCGCGATCTTTCATTTTCCATAGACGCATTTTCTCACTTTTTCCTTTTCTTTTGTTCATTTGGCCTGCGCGGACGTCACTTGACACCCATTCAAATTCATCGTTGACTACTTTACGCAGTTTTATTCTGTTACAGACAACAGGCAGCTCTCTGACGGAACACACTGAGCCACAGTGCCGGCATCCTATCCAGCCAGGCCTGACGTGTCTGTATTTAGCTCACCTAGAGGTTTGGATGAGTGAATCCGTGTATAAAAAATGGCCGTATCTTTTGATTGTATTGACTTAGAAGCTTAATTTTTTTACACGGCTGAGAGACCGTAGACATGAGTAATGACATACATTTCAATGTGATACCTCTAACCGTCCTGGGGAAAAGAGGTCTTAACCGAGGAGCACACAAATGAAATGGCGAAAACAATTTTTTTGTGTGATATAACTGCAGATTAACAGTTTCTGGATTCTTTTCTTTCCTTGCACTGTGAAACCTTGTTTCTTTCCAAGGATTATGATTCTAGGCCAACGGGAAATTCCTTATAGTTTTTGACGTGTGAATTTGGAAGCATCGAAATACGTGACATAAATAGCCGTCTCATATGCTTACTGAAGCGTCGATGTTTCTACATCGGCAAGGGACTGTAGACCGTACTATGTGACATGAATTTCAACTTGATATGTCTACCTGTTCCTGAGAAAAGTGAGTCATAACTGTCGGACAGACAGTCAAACAGACGGACAACAAAGTGATCGTATAAGTGTTGCGCTTTTATCGACTGACATTCGGAACCATGAATCTTACGGTTATACAACAATCAAAATCCTTTTATGGTTCTTTAATGGAGTTCCAGGTGCGCTCCCCTTGTGCAACGTACAGTATCTAGTCGATATTCCTACTCGGTCGAAACCCGTTTTAACTTGTTGATGTCATCTGTCCCAATAGCTGCCGTTATTATTGCCTTCAAGTCAGAAACATCATGCACGGGTCTACAGTACCTAGGTCTTCGACATAACTCCATAAAAAGAAGGCAAAAGGTTTGATTCAGGGGATCAAGGAGGCCAGGGAATCGGACGATCTGTTCCAGTCTAACGTTTTGGGGAAGTCCTAATAAGGACATGTATCAATGGAAAAGTCCAGTGGAGCCCAATATGCTAACCTTATGTTAATATTATATTTTTCTTTGTTTCTGTTTCTGCACTTATAGGGGAGCGGTGGACAGGATGGAAAGCGTGGGAAAGACGAAAACTAACTATTTCTCGTTTCGTTACCTACGTGGCGTATACATCACTATTATAATAAATAGAGAACATTCTGTTGTACAGGGAAATTTTCTATTGACGATCCGGCTGTGTCAACACTGATGCGTCTCAAAGAAAATACACAACACGTTGCCCAGTTTATTTGCTCTCATGATCACACGGATGATAAATAAAGACATTTATGTATGGATGAAGGCAGAAAATAAACACAGGAGGGAATTACTTGATTACACCTTAAGCACTTTCGTATCAGCCGCAGGAAACTTTGAAAGCCAAAGGGAAAAATCGTCACCTCAAAGGGTATTTCCGCCGCTGGCGGAACAGAAACAGTTGCTTTGAAGTAGTAATTAATAGCTAGGAATTCGGGTAGAAAGGTTTCGGATCGCGTTATCCTAATGGAAGGACTGGGTCTTTAATCTTTAATACAAAACACGCTTTTATTAAAGTGTAATGAGTCTTAAAAACAGTCAACAGTAAAACTGACTGAGCAACTTTAAAAAATTACTTTTAAAAAGGTGCCACTAATTACTAATTACGAACCACCAACGGACTGTCCGTTGCAGTTGTCTTGAAAATGGCGGGGTGTTCTCCCGCCAAAATATCAGCTGTCGCTGAAAGTGTTACGTGGCTGAGTTCCCGGAAGTTATTTGAAAGTTATATACGTCAGGAGAAACTCAGGTCCCACATTTCGAAAACAATTAACTAGAGTTAGCAAAATGCACTGCGCAACTTTTTTAACTAAATGGTCTTTAAACACCTGCCTTTAATAACAAGCCCACTATCACTCAGTAGGTAGCAAAATACAGCGTTTCAGAAAAAAAACTATTAACATTCCCTGAATAAGTAGGTACAGTCGACCAATGTTCACTGATGAGATTTAACCAAATTATTTTTAAACAGCTGCTATTAATTATGAACTCACTGATTGAGTAGACAGTAGAATATAGAATTTTAAAAACAATCTACAGCCACTGAATAAGAATATACAGCTAGATAAAATTCACTGATGAAATTTTAAGCAAATGACTTGTAAGCAGCTCCCATTATTTATGAAATCTCCCTCATTCAGTACACACAGAAGGTACAGAATCTTACAAATAGTTAACAGTCACTGACTAGGCAGCTACAGTTGTGCAGTTCGCTGATCAGTTGACCAATTTTTAACCAAGTGAACAGCTGCTAGTAATTATGAGAGGTGGTAGCATAAACACCACCGGGAGAGGGGGAGAGGGGGGGGGGGCGGAGAGGAGCGAGAGGTGAGGACACACATGGATGTTACTTAACTTAGACAGAATGGTCTCCGTCCTTCCACTCATTAAGCCTGCAAGAGACCGGACCACCTTCACTAGCGTCGAACTGACCAAATAACGTCCGAATCGCTGGTGTGTTTTCCAGAATATCATTCCCACTCACGGAAACTGCTTCGCAGGGCAGGCAATAACCGATAGTCAAAACCACGCAAGGCGCCTTTTCGCTCATGTACCATCCTGAGCTCCAAACCTCACGCGCCCCCTGTCGATACACTCCACACACAACACTCTCGCGGCCCAAAACCTTCCTTCCTCGCCCCTTTTGTTCCTACCGTTGGCACCACCATTGTACCTCTGAAGTTATCGAGACAAAGATCGTCAACGAGGAGCGAAATCGATAGAAGGCCAAGCTCGGACTCAAAGACGCCTCGGCAGGGTTCAGCACCAAGGGCAGGAGGGTAAAGATGGGGCTAGCTACTCTTCTTAACCTGACTAACATGTACTCTAGAGATCTTTCAGTTCAATCCATTAAGGACCAATATATTGTCTGGAATCAGAAATCTTAAAATTTTACAGGGGCCTGTAAAACTGTGAGCCAGTTTATTAGAAGGGGTTGCTCCAGCCTTAGCTCCAGCGTCAAACATACGCACCAGCACTCGGACCTCCCCCTTGGATTCCCGCCTCCCACAACTGTATGTACGTGCCTGACAGCTATGTGCGAGCTCTGTATTGCGTCTCGCTCTCACCAAGCTATGTTGTTCCCATTGTTTTTCGGATCTAGCATGAAATTTTGTCAATGCGCCCTTCGAATTACTATTCAGACACTCAGAAAAAGACAGCTGGGGTAGTAAAGAGCAGTGGTAACGTGACTAAAACCTGTTCGAAAGAAAATCTCCAGAGTTCTCTAGATCTAATTCTGGAGTAGTAGGGTGCTTGGTGGTCAAGAGAAGGCAAAGGTTTCCGTAAGATGCTGTACAAACTGGCCACTGGAGACCCTGCAGCTGGGAATTAACCAGCTGAAACGGTAAAACCCATCCACGACCGCCAAGATGTAGCGGACCCTCCCCCTCTCTCCCGGGTAAGAGCAAGGGGCTCTGTTTAGTCCACAAAGAGACAGTCCATGTGTATACTCTCATTATTAATGTCAAGAAGACCATTGCATGAGTTAGAGTTGGGTTTCCGTTGTTTGCATAACTACACCCCTCCCCTTCTCCACCCCTCCCCTCCACCACCAACCAACGTATACCTTTATACACTCCTGGAAATTGAAATAAGAACACCGTGAATTCATTGTCCCAGGAAGGGGAAACTTTATTGACACATTCCTGGGGTCAGATACATCACATGATCACACTGACAGAACCACAGGCACATAGACACAGGCAACAGAGCATGCACAATGTCGGCACTAGTACAGTGTATATCCACCTTTCGCAGCAATGCAGGCTGCTATTCTCCCATGGCGACGATCGTAGAGATGCTGGATGTAGTCCTGTGGAACGGCTTGCCATGCCATTTCCACCTGGCGCCTCAGTTGGACCAGCGTTCGTGCTGGACGTGCAGACCGCGTGAGACGACGCTTCATCCAGTCCCAAACATGCTCAATGGGGGACAGATCCGGAGATCTTGCTGGCCAGGGTAGTTGACTTACACCTTCTAGAGCACGTTGGGTGGCACGGGATACATGCGGACGTGCATTGTCCTGTTGGAACAGCAAGTTCCCTTGCCGGTCTAGGAATGGTAGAACGATGGGTTCGATGACGGTTTGGATGTACCGTGCACTATTCAGTGTCCCCTCGACGATCTCCAGTGGTGTACGGCCAGTGTAGGAGATCGCTCCCCATACCATGATGCCGGGTGTTGGCCCTGTGTGCCTCGGTCGTATGCAGTCCTGATTGTGGCGCTCACCTGCACGGCGCCAAACACGCATACGACCATCATTGGCACCAAGGCAGAAGCGACTCTCATCGCTGAAGACGACACATCTCCATTCGTCCCTCCATTCACGCCTGTCGCGACACCACTGGAGGCGGGCAGCACGATGTTGGGGCGTGAGCGGAAGACGGCCTAACGGTGTGCGGGACCGTAGCCCAGCTTCATGGAGACGGTTGCAAATGGTCCTCGCCGATACCCCAGGAGCAAAAGTGTCCCTAATTTTATGGGAAGTGGCGGTGCGGTCCCCTACGGCACTGCGTAGGATCCTACGGTCTTAGCGTGTCATCCGTGCGTCGCTGCGGTCCGGTCCCAGGTCGACGGGCACGTGCACCTTCCGCCGACCACTAGCGACAACATCGATGTACTGTGGAGACCTCACGCCCCACGTGTTGAGCAATTCGGCGGTACGTCCACCCGGCCTCCCGCATGCCCACTATACGCCCTCGCTCGAAGTCCGTCAACTGCACATACGGTTCACGTCCACGGTGTCGCGGGATGCTACCAGTGTTAAAGACTGCGATGGAGCTCCGTATGCCACGGCAAACTGGCTGACACTGACGGCGGCGGTGCACAAATGCTGCGCAGCTAGCGCCATTCGACGGCCAACACCGCGGTTCCTGGTGTGTCCGCTGTGCCATGCGTGTGATCATTGCTTGTACAGCCCTCTTGCAGTGTCCGGATTAAGTATGGTGGGTCTGACACACCGGTGTCAATGTGTTCTTTTTTCCATTTCCAGGAGTGTACATAGACGGCCAAACCACATGTTGTCTAATTCTGGAGGAGATCGTGAGGTCTTGTGGAAACGCAGATGACCGTCCATAAGAGAGCTATCAGTGTACCTAAAAACAACATGAACCATTGCCAAAGGCAAACAAATTTTGAATGCGTGGTCGCCCTTCCCCTTTTGACGTCCAACGCTTTAATTAAGAACATATTCGTCTACTTGCTCGGAATTTAAAAGTCTGTTTTTTACTTTGGAAATACGGGATCTTCTTGCTGTCTCCCATTGGGATGGCAAAAAAGTTCAGGAACTTCAATCAACACAGCGTAGTCCGAGCCAAGTTGGCCAACGTCCTCCACATATTGCAGGGAGACGCAATATTCGTACAAGCGACTTGAAACTTCTGTCATACCGTTCTCTGGACCCCCGATATGATGAACTTTAAAACGAAGTGGGGAGATGCGGACTGCGCAAGGAGCTACATTACCAGTTTTTCTGGAGTGTGTCAGTTCTAAACTCAACATGTGATTCAGTTACGAGCGTAAATTCAATACGCTCTAGACAGAACTTAAATCTCTCGAAGCTGAGCTGCTAAAGCTTCCCACTCACACAATGAATATTTTAATTCAGAGGGTGAAAAGCAACGAAATGCATAGGCGACAGGACACCGTTCCCTCCGATGTCCTTGGAAGAGTATCGCCGCTGCTCAGAATTGGATGTGCCGGTCTGGACAGTAAAGGGCTTGGCGAAATCCAGGATAACTAGAACAGGAGGGTTGCTAAGGGTGGCTTTAACTGCCTCAAATAAAATTGATGACTCCCTCCCGCAAACACCAAGGAAGGGTTCGCCTTTCTTGGGCAAGCTATTCAAGGGCGCTGCCAACGGGGCGAAATTAGGAACAAATTTGTGAAAGAAAGTCACCATTCCAATGAATCTGGCTGCTTCCTTCTTGCTCCAAAGGTGGAGAGGGGGAGTCATGCGAGGAACGTGGCCACATATGCTGACCCCTTGAGAAAACCCAGGTGATCCAAAACGGATAAAATTTGTGAGCCAAGGCAATCTTAGAAGTGTTGACAGTAAGCTCGGCATCTCTAAGGTTTAACAAAATTTCTTCTAGGTGGGGCAAATTTTCTGCGAATGTGGTACTGTTTACCACCACATTATTCACATAGTTATAAATGGATCAGGACTGTAGATCTTCCAATATCTTGTCCGTAAGACCTGACAATATCTCCGCTACCGTAGACAGTCTGAATGGAACCCGATTAAATTCGTAAAGATCCAAATCAGTACAAAAGGAAGTTACCGGTTTGGAATATTCGGTCAAGAGTATCTGATGGTAACCTTGAGTGAGGTCCAGTACAGGGAATCAGGTGAAGCAATTCTGAAGGTCGGCTAACGGAACCCATTCCAAGACGACGTTCTGGTTGAGTGCCCTATAATCGACGACTGGCCGATAATCACCACTCTGTTCTTTAGGAACAAGGAAAATCGGTGAAGCGTAGAGAGGAGTCGAAGGTCTAATGTCACATCCCGAAGCATGTTATTAATTAGACCACGCGAAATCTTCTTCTTGGATGGGGTAATCTATAAGGTGCCTGACGATCAGGAATATCGTCAGCCACGTGAATCTTATATCGGATCTTATTAATAATGCCTAATTTTGTTCTTCTGACTGGTTGAATGCGGCTCGCCCTGAATTTTTGTCCTGTGCCAATCTCTTCATCTCAGAGAAGTACTTGCAACCTACGTCCGCAATTACTTGGTGGATGTATCCCGATCTCTGTCTTCCCCTACAGTTTTTGCCCTCTACAGCTCCCTCTACTATCGTAGAAGTCATTATCTGATATCTTAACAGACGTGCTGTCAACCTGTCCCTTTCCTTATCAGTGTTTTCCACATAGTCCTTTCCTCTCGGATTCGGCGCAGAACCTCCTCATTCCTTACCATAATTTTCAACATACATCTGTAGCACCACATCTCAAATGCTTCGATTCTCTTCTGTTCCGGTTTTCCCACAGACCATGTTTCACTACCATACAATGCTGTACTCCAGACGTACTGTCTCAGAAATTTCTTCCTCAAATTAAAGCCGATGTTTGACATTAGTAGACTTCTCTTGGCCAGGAATCCCCTTTTTGCCATTGCTAGTCTACCTTTGATGTCCTCCTTGCTCCGTCCGTCATTGGTTATTTTACTGCCTAAGTAGCAGAGTTCCTTAACTTAATCTACTGTAGTTCGTGACCATCAATCCTGATGTTAAGATTTTCGCTGTTCTCATTTCTACTACTTCTCATTACTTTCGTCTTTCTTCAGTTTACTCTCAGTCCATATTCTGTACTCATTATAGTGTTCATTCCATTCAGCAGATCATGTAATTCTTCACTTTCACTCAGGATAGCAATCAGGGAATAGAATCATTGACACCCATTCACCTTGAAGTTTGATTCCACACCTGAACCTTTCCTTTATCTCCATCACTGCTTATTCAATGTACAGATTGAACAGCCGGGCCGAAAGGCTACATCCCTGCCTTACACCGTTTTTAATTCGAGCAGCTCATTCTAGGTCTTCCATTCTTATTGTTGCCTCTTGGCTCATGTAGACGTTGCATATTGGCAGTCTTTGCATATAGCTTCCCTCTATTCTTCTCAGCATTTCGAACATATTTCGAACGCTTTTCCCAGATCATCTGTCACACGCACTTGAGTTACGCACATTTTGGACCCAGGAAGTTCTACTTCAAATTACGCACACCGTGCCATTTCAAGAATACAGACAGAAGAATCCGGAGGGTTTTGGCTGTCTGCAAAGCATGTCAGAAGTCAAAGGTCGTCACTGTGGCAACTCAAGCACCTGTATTTCCCATCATCCCATCAAAGTTGAAGTGCGAACAAATAGAGAATACCGCTAGAAGTCACTTTAACCCAGCTCAAGGAAGCATCTGTGCAGGCAGTATGTAGAGCATTCTGCAAGGATTTCCTCACGCAAGTCGGCCATGTCGACAGGATCATCTTCAATAATGGACCTAATTCCGGTCAGAAACGTGGAAAGAGATATTGCGGGAACACAGAATCAAACCCATATTCACTTCCATACGACACCCACAATTGTCGCCATCAGAGATAGTTATTAGAAGTCTGGGAAACCTCTGCCGTATCGATTGTGCGAAACGACACGCCACCTGGGATGTTTTTTTACGTGACTTCCAGGATGTGATGAACGAGTTGCCGCACGGTATCACCAAAATAGCACCAGCAACAGTTCTCAAGAACTGGCAACCCACAGATCTCATCCGTGAAGTTGTAAATTTTCCCCCGCGAGCTCGAGAACAACATCAACAAGTTGTTGCCTTTGCACTCAGGAGATTGCGTAAGGCAGGAGAGAAACGGAAAGAGAGTTGGGATAGAAAAGCACGCGAGAGAGAGTATCGAATTGGCCAAAAAGTGCTCGTTAGAAGTTTCGTCTATCTAAAAACAGAAACAGCTGTGCCAAAAAATTCTATCCTATCTATTATGGGCCTGTCCATGTCCGGAGAATCGCTCACTTGAACTCTCTGGAGCTAGATACCTTGAAATCAAAGAAATCTCTTGGCATCTACCATGTCTGTCATGAAAGCCATTCGTAGAATAAGTGTACATAGTAGATCTACAAGTCAGAGCAGGTGCAGTATGTAAATAGTCTCCATGGATGAACTGTTTAACGTAATTTAATGTCGATATTGCGTTGCTTAGCATAATTTTCCATTTGTTATATTTCGGCATTATTTTGTTTATTTTCATTAGTTAACAGCATGAGTCCTTGTTGAACGCAGTCAAAAGAGTTGTGTATTTGTGACATCTTCACGCCAACATTCAATGGCAGGTAGCAGATTGAATTAAAATTCCGTTGCAAGTTATATATCATCAACAATTGGCACTTTTTGTGGCATGCCAAACCAGGCACGTTGCGTTATTGAATTCTCCAAACAACTGAGTTCTGTTATTATTTGTTTGGACCTCACAATTGTTGTCCAATTTCCGCTCCCAGGAGAGCAGGGAAATCTGTCGTAATTTGACCGCAATTGAGCGTACTCTGTCGTGGTAGTCTCGTAGAAGAGCCTTCACAATTTTCACTATGGCCAATGAAATTGTTTCTGTTTGCTTTCCGTGGTTTCTTGTACTGATGTAAGTCACTTTATGTTTTTTCGTGGTGCCAAGACGGTAAATCGTTCCATAGAGCAAGTGCGTCTCGATTTTCGGATGTGTTTCGCATGCTGTTAGTGGTCCACGCTATGGGCGCGTGTCGACGCTAAGTCTGTGTTATGAACCATCGCCTGTTGTGCGGTGTAGCCTGTCTCGTGGTGGAATTTGGCCAGCGCCATGTGAGCGCTGTCGGCGAAGTATTGTGTATGGGGGATTAGCATGGACAAGTGCAAGTCACGGTAGAGTGACGAACCGCAGCCCCGGAAATAGGAAGCAGAAACGAAATGATGGACCAAGGATGTGACATATTAGAAAAATATATACATATATAATGTAGTATGCTTGTGTTGTAAGCTTCCTACTTTCTTTTGTAATGAAACTGGCAAGGTACTGTTAATCAGGACACAGGAGGAGCTGTGATCTAAATAACAACAGATTTATTCATTCTTAACGTCACAAGACGAATAAAAGGCTGTGTGGCGATACTCAATGGATTGCCGTTTTGTTTCCGGTTCGGAGTTATGAACCCATGTTTTATCGCTTGTGTCGATGGTCGACAAAAAATTGTCACGAACAGCCTCGAAACGCACAAGCAATTCCACACAGATGGCCCTTCGTTGCTCTTTATAGTCTTTTGTTAGGCGCCTAAAAAGCCAGAGGGCACAAACCTTTGAGTACCCCAACTGATGGACGAATGTGTCAGCACTTCCAACAGGAGAACGAGTTGAGCAGTGAGGTGTTTGTGATCCGTCCATCATCTCGAATGAGAGTGTCCACACGTTCCAACATTGTCAGGATCACAGCTGCGAGCGGCTGGCTGGCACGTGGAAGATCGACCTTGTCGCGAGGGTGACAGACGCCTCGCCATCGACTCACCGTGCTTTTGCTCACTGCCAGGTCTCCACAGACAGTGCCTATGAAGGTCAGCGATGCTCTGGTTTTCGCCAAACAAACTCAGTGACAGCTCTGCCTGGGACGCACCTGCGTCACAGACGCTATTTTGAAGGCTATATATTGCGCTGGCACGAATCGGAACTTCAAGGAACTATAGGGGCTGAAGCAGCCATACTCAGTGGTGCCCGACAGCAAATTTCGTATTTTGTCAACAGAAACTGACCGAGGAAAAAATGTGTTGCATTATTTACTGAACGCCCCTTGTATTATCTAAGTGAATGAGCGATAAATAATGCCTAGTAAAAGTGACAAAAATGCTCTTCCCACTGAAAACAAGAACGACACATTTCGTAGGAGTTTTTATGTCTGACGGCGTTATCATCTGGCGAGGACCCACGTCAAGACAAAGGGCACGGAGCCAGGCGTTTTTGCTTCTGCACTTTCCCAGAATCTCTCGATTCAAAGATCCGCAGATGACACACGTCCGTCTGTTGTTATTAGGGAGATTTGTGACTCGGGAGATAACCTTCCGCAACGTGCTGATAACGAGAACGGCGCGCTGGGGACTTTAATTGGTGGCAGACGTCTCAACAACGAGCCAGCTCGAGCAGCGGCCGTTTAGATAACGACCGTAAAGCCGGCCAGAAGAGGGCGATGGCGCTATCGCGAGCAGCAGACGTCGTCGTGACGTCAGCATTGCGTCAGCGGCGACAACAACCGCGGCTGTGCACCCGTGAGGGCGCTGACGACACAGCCGGTGCTGTGACGACACGAGGAGGGAGAATCTCCAGGAGGAAAGATCTCTGGAACCTGGTCAGCATGCGAAAAAAAAAAAAAAAAAAAACATCGGTGACGTGTGGTGTGGACTGAGCAAGGTTCTGTGTAGAGGATTTGTGAGTGCGCAGTGTCGACCCGAGACACACCTGCAAATGAGAGTATGTCGTTTTTAGGTCTGGGCAAAAATGACCGCGATCTAAGGGGTTCGAGATTTCCCGATACGCCGCAACGACCCGTACAGAATTCAGCCTACTCGAGCAACGAGGCGACATTTGACTCGCGGAGCGCAAGTGCTAAGGTATACGCGAGAAACGGGGATATACAGGGTGAGGCACCTAACATTACCGCTGGATATATTTCGTAAACCACATCAAATACTGACGAATAGATTCCACAGACCCAACGTGAGGAGAGGGGCTAGTGTAATTGGTTAATACAAACCATAAAAAAATGCACGGAAGTATGTTTTTTAACATAAACCTACGTTTTTTTAAATGGAACCCCGTTAGTTTTGCTAGCGCATCTGAACATATAAACAAATACGTAAGCAGTGCCGTTTGTTGCATTGTAAAATGTTAATTACATCCGGAGATATTGTAACCTAAAGTTGACGCTTGAGTACCACTCCTCCGCTGTTCGATCTTGTGTATCGGAGAGCACCGAATTACGTAAGGATCCAAAGGGAACGGTGATGGACCTTAGGTACAGGAGAGACTGGAACAGCAAATTACGTCCACATGCTAACACCTTCTTATTGGTCTTTTACACTGACGCACATGTACATTACAATTAGGGGTGAGGTATACGTACACACGTGGTTTCCGTTTTCAATTACGGAGTGGAATAGAGTGTGTCCCGACATGTCAGGCCAATAGATGTTCAATGTGGTGGCCATCATTTGCTGCACACAATTGCAATCTCTGGCGTAATGAATGTCGTACACGCCGCAGTACATCTGGTGTAATGTCGCCGCAGGCTGCCACAATACGTTGTTTCATATCCTCTGGGGTTGTAGGCACATCACGGTACACATTCTCCTTTAACGTACCCCACAGAAAGAAGTCCAGAGGTGTAAGTTCAGGAGAACGGGCTGGCCAATTTATGCGTCCTCCACGTCCTATGAAACACCCGTCGAACATCCTGTCAAGGGTCAGCCTAGTGTTAATTGCGGAATGTGCAGGTGCACCATCATGCTGATACCACATACGTCGACACGTTTCCAGTGGGACATTTTCGAGCAACGTTGGCAGATCATTTTGTAGAAACGCGATGTATGTTGCAGCTGTTTGGGCCCCTGCAATGAAGTGAGGACCAATGAGGTGGTCGCCAATGACTCCGCTCCATACATTTACAGTCCACGGTCGCTGTCGCTCTACCTGTCTGAGCCAGCGAGGATTGTCCACGGACCAGTAATGCATGTTCCGTAGATTAACTGCCCCGTGGTTTGTGAAACCCGCTTCATCGGTAAACAGGTAGAACTGCAACGCATTCTCTGTTAATGCCCATTGACAGAATTGCACTCGATGATTAAAGTCATCACCATGTAATTGCTGATGTAGCGACACATGAAACGGGTGAAAGCGGTGACGATGCAGTATGCGCATGACACTACTTTGACTCAGTCCACCGGCTCTCGCAATGTCCCGTGTACTGCACCCGCTTCTCCTGTGACGGGCCTGTTACGGACCCGTTTGCGTGCTACGACCATACCTGTTGCATACAGTTGGCGGTAGGTGTTTTGCAATGTGCGGCGCGTTGGATGCTCTCTGTCCGAGTACCGTTATGCATACATCCTGCAGGCTTCAGCTGCATTTCGTCGACACTCGCCATAGATGAGTGTCATCTCCGCCTTTTCAGAGTTCGAATACACCATGGTCACAGTTCCTACAACACTACACTATCACAGACGTCTGGTAACACGGTGTACTACAGTTGGTCTGCGTGCGGAGACGAATGCAGAATAACAATAGCAGCAAGCGCTACATGCGGACACTGCAACAGCTAGACCATACCACAACAGTGCACTACAGCCACACTCGTAAACACGGTCGTCATCGTAAACATGTCCCTGCAGTTGCTGCTCGCCGACGTGGCCCGTGTTTGTTACAACACGCAACTGAACGTCGGAGGTTTCAAGCGTCAGCTTTACGTTACAATATCTCCGGATGTAATTAACATTTTACAGTGCAACAAACGGCACCGATTACGTATTTGTTTATATGTTCAGATGTGCTAGCAAAACTAATGTGGTTCCATTTAAAAAACGTAGGTTTGTGTTAAAAAACATACTTCCGTGCATTTTTGTATGGTTTGTATTAAACAATTACACTAGCCCCTCTCCTCACGTTCGGTATGTGGAATCGGTTCGTCAGTATTTGATGTGGTTTACGAAATATATCCAGCGGTAACGTTAGGTGACTCACCCTGTATAGAAAGTAGCCCTCTTCTGAGGTCAGTAACTAAATTAATTGTTGTTTTTCTTTTTAATTTAAATATTTTGGGCTGCATGTAGGGCTTAGCTCTTTTCAAAAAAATGGCTCTGAGCACTATGGGACTGCTGAGGTCATCAGTCCCCTAGAACTTAGAACTACTTAAACCTAACTAACCTAAGGACATCACACACTTCCATGCCCGAGGCAGGATTCGAACCTGCGACCGTAGCGGTCGCGCGGTTCCAGACTCTAGCGCCTAGAACCGCTCGGCCATTCCGGCCGGCAGCTCTTTTCAGTGAAAGGTACTCTTATTCTGTTTTTTATTCTTGATTAAGTTTATTAATAAGTATCTTCAATTAATATTTACGACTTTCTTTTTCTTCTTCCTGAGGGGAATACTGCTTTATCCCGGCATCCGTCTGACAGGTAGGTGAAACCCCTCTAAAACCACACCTGGGGTAATCAGTCTTATGCTGTGTTTTGCTTTACGTTATATTTGTATTTATCTCGTGGTATTTCATTTAATTCCCTATTAGTGTATTATAGTACTTCGTATTTGCACTTTATCTTTCAGTTAGTAAGAGGCTAATGTTACTGTATGGTGCAAGGGGAACTGTTTCCACAATTTCTTGGCTAATTTCTCTAATGCATTGCGCTAAGGTGTGTGATGGATATTTACACTGATAACGTGGAAAGTTAAAATGCGTAAATTCTTCTTTTAACGTTATTTTTGTTAGCTTGTCGAAGTGAAGTCTGATCTGTCCTATATCGCTGGTGAGATCAATGATTCGGCGCTTTAGTGATAATTTGTTTGCAGAGTTATAAACGTCATGATATGTAATATGTAGACTTGATTTGGTGACAATTCGTAGGACTTCCCTTTCTGTACTTAAAACTCTTTCTGTGTGATGTTTATTTGAGATCCATACCGGTGCACCATATTCAAAGGCTGGTCTTATAAACGTTTTGTAGATGTAGATTGGTGTGTTGTTGGGTGCCCCTCTTATATACCCTCTAATTATCTTTAGAAGGCCTCGTCTTCTCCTTGCTTTTGCCACATTATTATCTACATTAGGCTTACATGATAGATTGGTATCCATTGTAAGAACTAAATAATTTTCTTTTGGCTGTAGTAGAGTTTTAATTTTATTTTGTCTTGTGTTTGTGATTTGTTGGTCATGAAATTTCGTTGTCTAAATATCGCCAATTGACTTTTCTGGCCATTGGGATTAATATGACAGGTGGTAAGCCATTTTTATAATTTGAAAGAAATTATGTATTAGTATGATTCAGGTCTTCTGTTGTTTTCTCATGACACCAATGAACGGTACCGTCTGCATAAAAGAACAAGCCCTCATTCCAATGGGTGGGCTGTGAAATATCGGCTGTATGTAAGCTATGTCCGCTGCTCATGGTCTCGCGGTAGCGTTCTCGCTTCCCGAGCACGTGGTCCCGGGTTCGATTCCCGGCGGGGTCAGGGATTTCTCCTGCCTCGAGATGACTGGGTGTTGTTGTGTTGTCTTCATCATCATCATTCATCCTCATTACGGTTGGAGGAAGGCAAATGGCAAACCACCTCCACTATGACCTTGCGTAGTATGGCGGTGCGGGTCTCCCGCATCGTTCCCATACGCTCCGTCAGAGAGTATGGGACTTCATCATCATGAAAGCTATATAGCAGAGGTGAAAGAATAGCACCCTGTAGCACATCAACTTCTGGAATGAAAGTATTAGAAAATTTGTCCTTGACCGATACATACGTCGGGGTCAATGACAGAGCTTAGAAGTGAAATGAACTGAATTGGAACAACAAAATTAATAAGCTTTTAATATATCCTTGCCGCCTCACCCTATCGAACACACTTTCAATCTCCAGATACAATGCTAATGCACAATCTGTAAAATTTAATGCTTTGGTGATACTACTGCATATTCTTATGAACTGTCTATAGTTGAATGTTGCTTTCTAAAGCCCACGTGTATACCTAATATTACTTCTTGATCTTCCACAGAGATTTGTAGCTCTCTATTTACAATCGACTCAATGCGATGTTATGGGTCGATTAGATGTTGGACTATTTAATATGTGTGTGAACATGTAACAATATTACGAGAAGGAAAGTTGCTACTCACTATATAGCAGAGATGCTGAGCTGCACAAATAAAGATTTTGGGCATCAGGGCCTTCGTCAACAATAGACGACACACACACACACACACACACACACACACACACACACACACACACACACACAATCTCTCAAGCAAATGCAACTCACACACTCACACACACGTTTTGTGTGTGTGTGTGTGTGTGTGTGTGTGTGTGTGTGTTGTGTGTGTGTGTGTGTCTGTCGTCTATTATCGACGAATGCCTTAATGCCTGAAAGCTTTATTTGTTCCTATCGCGATTCAGCATCTCCGCTATATGGTGAGAACCAACTTTCCGTTTCATAATAGTTTTATATTCCATCCTGGATTTTCCATTGTTTGTTTGTTGAGGATCACAGTTATTTTTGCCTGCGAGCGCGATTAGTTACTCTTTGCTGATATGTGACTCGAGATTGCTAGAAATGGTGCAGGGGGGTTGAGTTTGCGATATGGGAGAGATAAGTGTAAAAACCATTGTTGTGGCTCAGTCATCTTCAATTTTTGTGAATTTACAAACTGGAGTTGTAGCTACTAGCCAGAAGGAAAAGCAGATGCAAAGAAATGTATAAGTAAAACGAGCTAGTTTATGTGGAAAATATGTTCAGAATTAGTTCAAACAGTAAGGTATGTTCCGTGAACATTACTTTTTGATTAACACTTCTAGCTTATTCGTTCAGAAATCTGTCTTTCGCATAAATGAAGCTGACAGATCTGATTAGGGTATAGGGGTACGAACTTCCAAACTTGACACGGTGAATAGTTTTTTAAGTAAACTTTCGATTGAAAGAAAATAATATACACTCTGAAGGAATGTGGTATCATGTACACAATCAGCATCGAGAAACTATTGTTACACTGAAACAGTCTCCGCATATTTTATATATGCCTGAATATTTCAAGTTTATGTTATATACGCCGACGAGTAGGATACAGAGGGGCTATTCTGCTCATTGCAACTACAAGCACTACTTGATATGATTTGAGACATTTCAAAAGATCTGTCAATGTGATATAAATACGGTACGTTAACTGTGAACATATTCCAGTATATAAAAGGTCGACACTCCGTTACACAAACAAAGTATTAAAGAAACATCTGAAGAAGGCAGAAATCACGGTATATAAAAACGGTGGCCCTATTCCACCCGGTCAAGAAGCTATTCCGCCTAGCGTATTCCAGAGTCAAAATCACAAGCATTTGTCACAAGTAAATACTTTCCGTCATTTTGCACTCACATAAACTTCGTGAAACCATGTAGCACATTGCTGGCACTTTCTCCAGGGGATCTGCCTACAACACTCTTACTGCTTGTTTGATATCTTTCTCAGGCCATGAAGCACTTGGCTTTTTTCCTTTGAACGTGCGGGCCATCTGAAAAGAAACCAAGAAAACGTATTCTCCAGAATTTAGCAGTAAAATTATCAATTAAACCAATAATTTGACTGAGTGGAAATAGCCCCAATTATACGGGGCGAAATAGCCGCATGTGCAGGTATTTCGAACGACGCCGCAAATCAGACCTTTGTGAAAAAAACTTGCAATGTTTGTTGATACACTACATAACCTGTGTTTCTATACAAGTAAGAATAAGATTTTAAAATCTCACGTTATTGTGCATGGTTCACCTTAATTTGTTGCTTTGTATACTTTAACTGGTGTCAATAGTCTATCACAATTCGGTAACTTCTAGAGTTTGTTCTGTCAGTAATATAGGAGAAAACACCCTTGCTACAACCACATGCGGCGACGGAGAGATACTGGCACACACTTAAGGCAAAGCGATCATGCCTCTGAGAGGAACTAGCACTCTGTTGCAACATCTCTTATTTCCGGTGGATTAGCCCTGTGAGCAGAATAGTCCCGCTGTGCCCTATAGGGATTTCCAACAATTCAAAGCAAGAACGATTTTGTCTAATATTGTTTACTTATTTTCATTGAAAGAGTATCAGATAAAAAAATCGACAACATGTACAGAAAGAACTTTATTTTTGTCATAAGAAATTCAGAGACCAATATAGACAATTTTCAGAGGTTCCTTCTCTTCTGCAGCAAGTGGAAGAAGTTACCCCAGAAAAGATGTACACTAGGGGACGAGTACAGTGTCACAATAATATTGAGAAGTGAGTGTACCGTGTTCAAAGAGTTGAACGTCAGTACACCCATGCAACGTTACACTTCCGTTCACCGTAACACCTAGACCACGAAAACAGTGGTTTTCGACAGCGTTTCCGGGTGCAGTACGTTTCTCCACCTCTCGCCGTATGAGGGTACGTAGCACCAGAGTGGTTTCCTGTTGCGACCACATTGTCCCAAACCAGAATTTTTTGCAACGAGCACCCCGGTTGGCTCCTGTAGTTCAACAGCCCTGAGCTCCGTGACACATACTCTGCTAGGCATTTAAGAGACAGTTGTAGCGAACGATACTTAGGGAAGCGCCAGTTGCCTACTTATGAAATAGGTCAGCACGGGAAGAGTAACGTCTTTCGGAACTAATTACCGTTTTCATTCAAGAACTCCCTATTCATATCTGTAAGAACAAAAAGAGTTAAACAAAAATTTAAGCCATCATATTTAATTGACTCAGTTATCTCCCAGTTGTAATCTATTCAATATTCCACCTTTACCGGGCCACACATTAACGTCTGAGTCACAAGTGTTATAATTATAAGCAAATGACAATGCCATATCAGAATCAGAACTGCTGTGGTTACGCACACATTGCGTCCTAATGCAGTAAGGACAACTGTCAATGTGTCGCCGTAGCCATGTCGATTGACAACAATGTTTCTGCTCTTAATTTTTCTCACTACTTGTGAATTATCCAGCTTAATTAACTTAAACAAGAATTGAATCGTTTCTATACAAATAAGAAGTTAATATCTCTTGACCTTTTATGGGGAGATCTCCACTTAAGCGTAGAGATCAAAAATCTACTTGAGAGTAGAAACAAAATTTAAAAATTTAGTGAATTGTAGGTGTGGTCCTTGGTAAGAATGAAGTCCAGCCATAGACAAAGAGAAAAATCACTTTTAAGAACTATTTAAAAACGAAGAGAACACTTGTGGGTATTGCAATATTTTTAAATAAATAATATGTATTGCAATTTTCAGAACAATGTTTTTGTGGATTTAACTGTTAACGGCAAATCACCTTAGAGGCAAGACATGAGGGTCCGCGATGCGAGTTCTTGTAGATTCCTGTGGAAATCCACGAGAACAGATTTGGCGTAAGCATTTACATTCATAAAAACATATCTCTTTCAAAAGTAAATATAAAAACATGGCAGAGCTAATACGATATCTATTTGATATAAAAATAATTCTTAAATAAATTATGTATGTAGTCAGCAGGGCACCATGGCCTTACACAGGTTCGCTACTATAAATAATTCCATTCATTATACGTGTGCTCATGTTGTCGATTGTTGTTTCATTACAGACCACTGATTATGTTTCATATCAATAAACCGAAACATGAAAGAAAATAAAAAGTATTTGCAGTAAGCAGGACATGAACCAACTATCTTTTACTTCACAGCGTGCATTTCTGTACACTACTCTGCATTGGAAAATATTGTTTACTCTACGTCTTTAATTATAAAAAATCGCTGATGCCTTGAAACGGAACAATCTCGTAGCACACTATTTTCATTACTAAAATACTTTCTTTCTTCTTTGTTGGGGCCTTCAGCCCGCGAAGAGGGGTCGACCTTGTTACTATTGATTTAGCAGTGTTAATTCCAGAGGGTGGCCAGATGCCCTTCCTACCGCCACCCCGAACCCCCCGGTATGGAGTTAGTGTACCCCAGCTGTCTTTGTCTAGTGTAAGCCATGTAGGAATGCGAACATATTGCAAATGTCTGCGAGTCTAGTAACTGAGGCGAACGTGGGGACCAGCCAGGTATTCACATAGTGGGATGTGGAAAACCACCTGAAAACCACATCCAGGATGGCCGGCAGACCAGCTCTCGTCGTTAATCCACCAGGCGGATTCGATCTGGGCCGGCGCGCCTACCCGAGCCCAAGGAGCAGCGCATTACCGCTCGCGGATACCCTGGCGGGTTAGTTGCAGTACGAAAATACGAAAACACTTTATTCTCCAAGGTGTTTCCCGTCATTTTATTACATCAAATTCTACTAAAAACGACGCGTTCGCGAGAATTCCTCACTGTCCTGGTCCTTTGAGACACCATATATTATAATATAAAGTTATAATATAAAAACCACCAAATACGAGTTTCAACAGCAAAACACGTAATCCAATATGGCGTCTCTTAAGTTCTGCTTGTGACGTAGTATGTGATCTGATATCTCATTGGCCATGTTCGCGAAGTAAAATATTGGCTTGTGTGAGTGCGCCATTCACAATTGAGAATACACCGCTACTTGAAATTTAATTAACTGCAGAAGTGTCCAAGTTTGTGTGGAAATCTGTAAACATTGTGCATTCGGTACTCCAGGAAACCCCGACTGATAAGTCGGATATTTTATAACAAGCTTCTACTACGTGATTCGTATAGCACCTTACACAAATGATAAATCTTGCCCTCTAGATCACTTTAAAGTATCCTCTCAAATCCACGCATATTCTGCCACATATGCCAGTAACACTGTTGAAGAAACTCCGAAAAGTGAGTGCGGGTTGTCTCAAGCAGACGGTGCTTGTCTCTTGTGTGTCCAGAAATCATTTAACTTTTTGTGTCGTAAGTTTGCGTGAAATGAGGTGCACTCAATATCATCAAGCGAAATGTGAAGCTCTTTGAGTAGATAATTAACAGAATAGATAAATAAACCTCAAAAATGGCGTCAAGTCGAAAGGCTTGCACCATTTAGCAGGCACATAATATTAACGCGTCTACTTTTAGAAATAGTGGTACATACATGATAGTCAGTAGTTAGGTTCTGAAGGAACTGTCATTCAATCCGAATCCAACATCCGATAATAATCTCAAGTAACAACTCCTAACTGTTGCTACCTTTACGAATTTGCATTGCTGAAGTATTTTACGTAAATAACGAAAAAATTAATTGTCACAAAGTTTTCGGCTCTAAGGAACTTCCTTTGGAGCTGTTTCACTGCTCTGATGAACCATCCGTTTCGATTAAATCTCCAGTTCCCAGTGTAAGGATGTAATTTTTTAACCACGTAAATCAATTTATTTCGCGTTGTTCAGTGCCGTCGGCAGCAGATGCTTAAAACAGAGCGGAATCATAATGAGAGGCGGTATGGCCGCGTAACGTTAGTGAAATTTCAGTGAAATGGCCGCGAGACTCCATTCTCTCTCTCGCTGTCGAACGCAATATTCGCGGCTACTGCGTAACGTGCCAATTAAAATTGAAGTACATTTCGGAGAGCGTTGGAACGTGTGAATTTCTGTTACGTAATTGTGACAGCTATAGCTGTTTTAATTAAAACGCCATCGCAGCGGGAGTTTCGAATTAACGCTGCAGTAACAAACGCACCATCTCTTGTATGGCAACTCATTAGCTGTTACGTATTGTATTCAGAAACGAATTTACAGGTAACGAAGTCCGGTTCCAATTGTTAAAATTACGAGCAATGACTTAACAATATTCAGCTTTGCGTCCGCGTAGCGGAAGTTGGAAGTTGCCTCGTTGAAATTTGATGAACATCTTTTGTTCAGCATCAGCTTCTTACAGCGCATTTCAGCCTTTTTCACCTCGTGGTTAATATCAGAAGTAATTACGTCTTTAAATTACACAGCTAGTTTCCACTGCGTCTAGAACACAATGAAAAACAGTGCGACAGATCATGGTACAGAACTAATTCAGAAGGTAGCGAAGCTATTTTAAAACAGTGTCATCACAATTTTCGAAGGATAGGGAATCCAGTGAATTTGATCTGGAGCATTTTTCTCTTTTCACACGAATAAGGACAAAGCTGGAGCAGTAAATACAGGGTGGTTATAGTTAAAGTGAGCTACTCACAGAGGGCAAGTTGTAACGCCGGAAATGCGTATCCTCTTATTTCCCTCTGTTGTACTATAAATTTTTTTCCTTATTTTGTTACCTGAAGATATGACATTTCTGTGTCTTTATACATTGTAATTGATTGTAATTGTTTTACTATATATATATATATATATATATATATATATATATATATATATATATATATATAATTGTTTTGTAAGTATTATTTGTATTTTTACGCTGGGTCTGGCATAGGGAAAACTATGCTATCGAACGACTACATCGATAGGTCATGTGGAGAACCAAAGTGTTTAGGATTTTGGTAGTGTTAACTCTGCCGCGTGGAGCGCGGGCAGAGAGAGTCTGGTTGGAGTAGGGCGGTGGAGCAGGTGTGTTGTGTGACGCTCCCGCGAGTTGCCGCGCTTCTGGGGTTTGGCAGCATGTAATTGCGCTCGACTTGCTAAGATAGTTTCTGACACGGTGTCACGGACGGGAAACATTAGCTGGCGCACATCAAGAGCCCGTTTCGCCTAGTGACCGTGTCGAGAAGAAGGCGCGCCAACATCCAGCTTCTGTAACAGCGACAGCCGACAATGAGTGACTGTCGCCACCTCCTCGATCGACGGCTTCAAACCTTCAATCAGCCAACAAGGAAGACTGGAAGCACGTAAAGTTTTAGAACTGTATGTCAGACCTCAGCTTTTCAAACTGTTCCATTTTCATAACTAAAATTACAGCAACTTAGCATGAACCTTTGTTGCTCATTGTCCCAACTGCATTACCAAGTAGGGTCCCATCCTTTTCCGGAATGAACCCGAGTGTCGTTGAAATTCAAACGCCAGCATTAAAGTAATATCATTCCATTTCTCTGCTTTAATTTCAAAGTTCAGTTCAAGTATTCATAGCTGGCTACAATATTTAGATTACACAAGCACAAATTAAGAGTGCGAGTTTTGTTACCATATTTTAGCTTACCTGTGACTGCAGCTCAGCTTGGTACGTACTAAATTTTACTATTGTCAATTGTTCAGAATCATTTAATTTAAGTTCAAAGTTGAATCTCTTATTTCTAAATTGCATAGATTCAAGCAGCTTTTGAAATGATTGTTGAGGTATCCCAAGACTAGCCTTATTTTATTGAATTTCGTAGTGCTTCAGAAACAAAGCTCACTATTAACTTCAGTCACTAAATTAACTTTCAATTTTCCAGTTTTATTAATTCTTTTGCTAAATTAAGTCAGAGTGTAGCGAAATTTACTACTTCTGACAAACATTCAGTTTTCACACAACACGTGTCAACCTTCAGTTGCCACGCTTTTAGTGCTAGTTATATGTGCAATAACCTTTCTTTTTCAGTTATTATAGTAGTTGTCCATAGGACTGGCGACCGTAATTTTCCCCAAATCTCAAATATCTAATTAACGCCAGTTAGTTGTTAACGTAACGACTGCACATTTACTTTCTTTATTAATTTTACCCTTTTCTCAAAATTAATTTCCACCAATTTCAATTTGCATTTTTCCTTTCATTTAGATGTAACCCTTTCCTCCCTCTTTACCGACAGATTAACTTCGGTGACGAATGCTTTTCCCAAATTTCCATTAGGTACACGCGGTTTAATTTTTCAGTCATTAAGGTCGATAAGTGAGGGGGAGGTTACAAAGTGTGGTCCGTAATATCGTATGGCAGCGACACACGTTAGATATGGTAGTGCGTCAATGCGGGGCCGATTTACGCTGGAAAACAAATTAGTTCCAAATGTGGCCACCAGGCGCTAACCTGGCGCTCTTCACTGTCTGTATGACGGTATGCCATCCACGCTGTCATTTGACAACCCATAACGTAACTGAACGGTGTGGAATCGAGACGAGAGACGGTGCGCTGTAAGTGTTTAATGCAAACGGCAGCAATTACAGTGCTCCATTGAGAAAGTATTGACGACTGAAAGGTCTGAGAAGAGGTCCGATTGAATAAATAATTTAAAGAAGACGAGAATGAAATTCGAAAACACAAATGATTTTGGTGTGGCACCTGGAAGGCGTTATATCCCGTTGGAAGTTACTGACGAGGTTACTGTTGCTGTAACTGACCATGCAGCACTAGCCCCGGGTAGTGATAATGGTCATGCAGTCACGATAATTGACCATAGCATGGTCAACAGTACGGCACGTTTTTCGATCTGTTTTACACTGGCACCCGCACATGATCCAGACGGGGCAGCAACTGAATCAGCATGATCCGCAGCAACGTTTTGAATTTGCTCTTCGGTTTCTGTCACGAATCGAACTTGATGACAAGTGACCTGGCAATATTTTATGGGCTGACGAGACACATCTTACATTACGGGGTGCAATGAATACTGAAAGGCGTATGTACTCGATGGCAGCGATGGTGAGGCATGGTAAAAATCTCTGACCAGAGAGCATGTTCAGCTCTGTTGCGTGCAGTAGCGCGATAGCGCTGTAGCAGTACAGTAGCGAACAGGAGTCTGTCGGTAGCAGTAGCGAATAGCAGTCTGTCGGTAGTGGTAGCCCAGTGCAGTTGCGAGCTAGTAGTTGCGAGTAGCGCGTCGAAGATGACGCAGTTGCAGTCTAGATGCGAGAGAGTTTAGTTGTGTGTGAGCAGTCGGCGGGCGTCGGCACCGCAATGGTCGAGATTCGGGACAAGGTATATTATTAAGCAGCATTGCGCTCAGCTAATGATGTAAATTAACTGTAACTAATTTGTGTAAGAATCGCCCCCAATAATAATTTTTATTTCAAAGCAATTTCTAACAAAAGAATCATTCGATTTCCTTCCATTTCCTTCAAACAAAAGTTTCAGTTTACTTCAAAAAAATTAATTATTGCGATGCATTTCCTCCAAGCTGTGGCGCAGAATAAGAGCAGATATTTCACATGCAGTTATACTAAGGTAAGAAATTTATTCTGAATTTTGCACAGGGCCAAAGACTGACATTTCGGTCTATTTGCATTTTCATTGTCACTGATATTTTATTATCACTGAATTGACTTTCATTTTATGAGAAACTTATACTTGGGTCAGATAGCTAATTTTTATTTAATTGTCTTTGTCATTAAATTTCTCTGAGGAGCTTACACTTAGGTCTGGCTCCATTACTAATAAATATTGTCATTGAAATTTCTGTGGGGAGGTTACACTTGGCCCCATTTAAAATATTACTATCTTTTCACTTCTTGTGGGGAGGTTACACTTGGCGACACCCGGTCCAGGATCGTATTTCGTTGAGAATCTTCTGAAACGTAGCCAGATATCTGCTCTTATTTGCTTAGATATAATTAGAATTTGGCGCAACGCTTTTACTAATTTGTGACTTTCTTTCCTCAGATCATCGGCAATTCGTTGCTCTGTTGTATTTCTGTTTGTTGCCTTTTGTATTTGTGCTTATTTCTTTAGTGAATAATTGTGACTGTTGTAAAAATGCCGCGAAAGACTGTGAATAGTGTATCGCAAGCCATTATGAATGAAATTACCGACTCAACCAACTTTACTGATAGGACTTGTGACACGCAGTGTAATGATGACAATCCTGCGTTCACTAACAATCAGTGCATTCCAACCTCTAATGATGAGTTTTGTCTAAATGATGAACAAACGAACTCGGTTATGTCCTCTGTTGATTTGACGACAATCGATGACGCGGGACGCCCTATTGTAATGAGCGCTGCCCAGCATAACACACCCGGTTTGGAAAATTCAAGTAACAAACACACAAATTTGTCTAACGAATATGAAAAGGATACACAAAGTACGACGGATTTATTTAATTCCGAAATAGTGTCTGACAGTGTACATCCGACTGATGAACCTGTTTGTAAATTACAGAATGACCAAATGGTCACACAAAACGCGACAATTGCAAATACACCGCCAAACAGTACAGAGACTGGAGTAGGTAATGTTACCTTGGAACAAATTATGGCAATATTGCTACAAAATAGCGAAGATAACAAACAATTTAAAGAGAATTTCAAACAACAGAATGAAAAACAAGACAAACTTAGTGAACAGAACAAACAGTTTAATGAAAAATTAGATAACAATTCCAGGCAGCTTAGTGAACAAATTAGAGCCGTTGCCGCACAATGTCACGACACTAAGGAACAGTTGTGCGTGGAAATTGAGGCTTGTTCAAGAAAAAGTAGCGAAGAAATTAAGTCTGTTGCTCAGGAATTAAGGGACTTGCAAACAGCTGCAACAGAAACACTCAGAGACGAAATTAGCGGAGTCGCTAAACAATGCTCTGAAAAAGCTACACAATTACGGGACGAGTTTAAAGCAATGACAGCAGAACTTTCGCGCACAATGGATGAAAAGATTGACGCGAAATTCGAGCAACAGAACTCTCAAATTAACGAACGTCTTAGTGTTCACATACAAAACAGTGATACGCGTTTCCGCAAATTTATTGAGGATCAAAATAAAGTCAAACGTCAAGTCATGGAAACAATCACTGCACAGAGACAAGAAGACAAACGTAAAATGTTTGCGAAGGCGAAAACATATGTAGACAACAATATTGCCACAGTGTCCGACGAAATTAATACCATCAAACAGTCGAACACAGAATTACGTGACGAAATTTCTGATCTGAAATCGAAAACAGACACATACACAACAGATTTTCAAACAGTGACCGATAGACTCGAACAATTAGAACTAACACAGGATTCCGATGTCGTCAAAGCTGATGTTAAAAAACTGAACGAAACTACACGTAAGTTGCAAAAACAGATTAATGCCACTGACACTAAAACCGATGATCAGGTTAAAATACTGACTGAAAAATGTGATGAATTGGCCAGTCGTATTGACGTCATCGAAAGTACTAATGACAATAAATCAGATGATACTTCACCGGTTTCGTTTAGTCAAACACCTGAATTTCAAAATTTACAGCAGACAATTAATGAGATCGATTCGTCTAATAACACCTTGCGTAGAAAATTGTGAAGTTTACAGCAGGAGGTAACAGAGATGAAAAACATTTCAGTTAATAACACATCACAGCAGATGCCGCTTTTCGAACATTAGTCAGACTCGCGCAGCGGGCATAATTTGAGTAATCTACAGAGAGTACGGGACTTAGATTCCGAACAACCACAGTTCAATAGATTCTCTTACAATCCTGAACCTGTTCCATCACACAGAGACGATAATTTCGATTACAAACATTTTCTGTCAGTGAGAAAGTTTAAAGTGTTTAAAAATGACAGAACACAGATTCACCCGCTGGATTGGATACAACAGTTTAGCTTTGCTTTTCCACCGACTTGGCCCGTAACACACAAACTTTATTTGCAGCTTTTTGGAAGGCGAACCGGCAACTCGTATGAGACCGATCGCGAGGCAATGTTACTCAGTAGAAGAATTTCAGAATGCTTTTCTATCAGCGTATTGGTCGAAGACGACACAGCGCGGAATTAAAGATCAGTTAATTAGTCTACCGAACTATGAGAACTCAAATTTTCCGAGTGTGACGCAATTCTTTGAGCACATGGTGCAACAAAACCAGTATTTAAGTGAACCCTATAGTGAATCCGCACTCATTCAATTATGTATCTCTAAATTACCACGGTCATTAAGAGTGTCACTTTTAACCGGTCAGCAAAAAGAAAATATTTCAGCATTCAGAGATCTGTTACAGCTCTTGGAAGTACAACAATCTGATTATTCCTTTGTAAACAAAAATTTTTCGTATAACAACCAAGGCCAACAAACGTACAGCAATTATGATCAGACACGTAATTTCAATAGGAGAGGTAACAGGCGCTTTAGGACCGACAACCACCAAAATTTTAATAACAGACAAAATTCTAACTATCAATATCGTCAAAATTTTGAGCAACAGGAATCACATTTTAGTAACAATAGACGTTTTCAACCACAACAGCATGAAGGTCAGCCGGTTAACATGCCTAACCAACAATTGAATGCACAAGGTCAACCAGGCTTTAATGTTTCGCCGCGTGCACGTATAGTCCCTGATACAACAAATAGTAACGCACGGCAGCAAAGGAACAGCTACGTACAGAAAACACAGTATTTCAATTCCTATCGCAATGCACCGTATAGGAATGACTATTACGACAGACGTAAAAATAATGACGACAATTTTCAGCGTACATCTAACAACAGTCGGTCATACCAACAGCAGAATTATCCACAAGAACCTATTCTCATGAATGAACCCGACAGTAGGTATCATCCAGAGCGTAACACGTCTGGAAGAAGTAATAGAACTGTTCAGATTGTAGAAATGCCACAACATCCTCCTGATAATAATAACACGTCAGATAGAATCTGACTAGATACTGTACAGGACGCATCTTCCAATAACACAAGCACTACTTTTGACACGCAAAATGTTGTTCACGAAAATGTAATTACTTTTGACGACATCAGAGATACTCTTTTACAGGAAAGACCAGTTGTTCAGAAAACTATTTCACATCCTGTCATCAAAATTAAAATTGGTTCATCGAAATTTTCAGCAGTAATTGATTCCGGATCACCTATGTCAGTTATAAATGAGGAGACTTTTAATGAGTGCAACAAAGAGAATACTTATCCCACATTACCATTAGGGAAAACGAAAGTAAAAGGAGCTGTATCGAGTAAAGGAGTAGACGTTAAATTACAGACGCATTTATCATTTTATATTGGAGGTCATACTTTTCATTCAAATTTTTGGATTGTTCCCTTATTGACAACAGACGTTATTTTAGGCATGAACTTTCTGGTACAACACGACGCAGTGGTCGATTTTCAAAATTCTTATTTAATGTTGAAGGACGAAAATGTACAATTAGCTTTAGAGTTTCAGCATACTTTATCTGCGGAAGAACAAACAATTAACCGCACAGAGGTCATTTCCGCAACACGTAACATAGACTGTAATCCCGCATTGTTCACAGACACGTACGTACATAACTATAACATTCCAGACGAAGCTGACTACGACGTAATGCAGATGATTTCCGATAAAGTTAAACAAAGTAGTGCAAATACAGACGACGAACACACGCAATTACATAAAATTCTTTTACAACAAGCTCCAGTTTTTGACAACATTCCTGGTACTATGTCCGGCTTTATGTATGAATTTCAAGTCAAACAGCACGATACATTTAAAGCAAAGCATTATCCTATTCCGTATATTCATAGAGAACAAGTTAAAAAAGAATAGCAGGATATGCTCGACCAAGGAATTATAGAACCGGCCGTTAGTCCGTACATAAACCCGCTACATATTGTTAAGAAAAAAGATGGCTCACTTCGCCTTGTACTTGATTCGCGTCACATTAATGACGTAATTATTAATGAAACAGATCGACCACAGACTTTAGAGGAACTTCTACAAAAATTTCATGGTACTGCTATTTATTCCACATTAGATTTAAAATCGGGATTTTGGCAAATACAACTTCATCCGAATTGCAGAAAATATACAGCTTTTCTCTGTTTTGGTGACTGTTATCAATTTTGCAAATTACCATTCGGCTTAACTATTTCTTCTGCAGCTTTCATTCGCGGTTTGAACACTATACTTCCGACAGAACGGGGATACGGAATCGGATTTTGGGTTAAAAAATCGAATTTTTTTTTATTGGCGTATTATATTCTGCCATGTTTCCTCTTTAAAATGACGTATCATACATAGCTCTACTACAATTATAACTATTTTATTTTTATATATTTGTGAGATCGGGTATTGCGCTCTTCACAGTGGTATAATGTTCGCTATGTCGAATATCTGGGAGATGGTGACTCTAAAGCATTCAAAGAGGTTTTGGAAAGCAAACCATATGGGAACGGTGTAAATATAAGCAAACTTGAATGTATAGGACATGTGCAGAAGAGAATGGGTGCCAGGCTGAGAAGGTTAAAATCAGTTATGAAAGGGAAAAAACTAGATGATGGGAAAACCTTGGATGGCAGAGGAAGATTGACTGATTCCATAATAGACCACATTCAGAACTGCTATGGCCTTGCAATCAGGCAAAATACAGGCAATCTTGAAGAAATGAGGAGAGCTATATGGGCTTTATATTTCCACACCGCATCCACGGATGAGCATCCACAACATGGTTTGTGCCCCAAAGGTGAAAACAGCTGGTGTAAATACAATAGGGGACTAACAACAGGAGAGAAATACATTCACCACCACAGTCTACCATCAGCCATCATGGCAGAAATAAAGCCCATTTTCAGAGGTCTGGCTGACAGAAGTCTTCTGATGAAATGTCTTCACGGAAAAACGCAGAACCCCAACGAGTGCTTGAATAGTGTGATATGGCATCGTCTCCCAAAAACAGTGTTTGTCGGAATTAATACACTACATTTTGGTGTGTATGATGCTGTGGCAACCTTCAATCTTGGAAATATAACTAAATGCCAGGTCCTTCAAAAGTTGGGTATGTGTGTTGGTTCCCGTACGGTACGTGCTATGTTCTTTTTAGATCAGCACAGACTAAGGCATGCTGATAATATAATCAAGACATTAGTGAAAAAAGCAAGACAGGTGCAGAGGGGAGCCAAAAGAAGACTTGAAGATGATTATGAAGACTGTGAAGGGGGTATTAGCTACGGATCAGGAATGTTTTAATCTTCTTTCTCCGTTTCCCGTAAGTTTACTTTTTACTTCATCTAGGAACATTATCTCAGGTACTGGTCAACCTAGAAGTCTGAAATTTTTATGACGTAGTGACATAGGTCCCTATTACATACTGAAACAACGATTTTTTAATTACTTGATTTACAAAAGACTTAGGGGTGATAGTCTAGTAAAAAGCGATGGAAAAAATTTACTTAAAAATAAATGTACAATATCTCTGTAAGAAAATGCTTTGACAATAAACTGTTGTTTCAGTATTGTTGTAACATATGAATGCACATACAGTAAAATTTTTACCTCTCTGTCTCCAGTAGTTTGTGAGAAAATGTTCCCTATAGTAGGCATATATTAACATTGCGGGGATAGGTGATTCCGTATCCCCTTAAAGACAGAATCACGACGTACGTAGATGACATTCTTATCGCAGAAGCTAACTGGTCTGAACACAATATGATTTTAGAACGACTGTTGCAAACTTTTCATGCACAAGGACTTACAGTTAACCTCAGTAAATCGCATTTTGGCAAAACTTCTTGGACACGTAATTTCAGCAGAAGGCATTGCGCCTGATCCGGAAAAACTTCAAGCTCTACGTGACATTACTGTTCCTACGACGAAGAAACAATTACGCAGTTTTTTAGGCTTAATTAACTTTTTTCGCAAATTTATTCATCACTCTGCTTTAGACACACCTAGATTATGTCAATTAACAGGTAAAAACACTATTTGGTCATGGGATAAGCAAGCACACTCTGAATTCGTGAATCTGAAACATGCTTTGTTGAATGCTCCACTTTTATCGCACACAGATCTTACTAGAAATTTTTCCATTGCCACCGACAGTTCCAACACAGCTTTAGGCGTACACATTTTTCAGGAAATTGAAGAAGATGGCTCAACAGTAATTAAAAACATCGCATTTGCAAGCCGCATTTTGTCACCTGCTGAACGAAATTATTCCGTTACAGAACTTGAAACATTATGTGTTGTTTGGGCATTTATGAGATTTCGGCACTTTCTTTATGGCAAACATACCACCGTTTACACAGACCACAGAGCGATACAATTTTTACTTTCAGCTAAATTCACACACGATAGATTAAGTAGATGGAAACTTTATTTACAGGAATTTAATTTTACGATTGTTCACATTCCCGGCACACAAAATGTTATAGCAGACGCACTATCGCGTTCTCTCAGCAACAATCAGCAAGACGTAGCAAATAACTTCTGCAAAGCAAATTTCAGTGTCATGTACATTCAGCAAGTTGCATTTGAAAATTTCATTTCATCGTCATTACAGGACATAGCACGAGAGCAAAGCAAAGACAATGTATGGAAAGAAATTAAACACCTTTGGCAAAATAAGAACAATGTTACGATTAGGAACCACTACTTTGTACGCAATGACATTCTATTCCGCCGCTCTCATCCAGACAGCAACAATTGGTTATTATGCATTCCTGACGAACTGGTTAACAAATTAATTTGGTATACTCATTTAAGTTATGCACATTACGGAGCAAGAAAATGTTTTCTTATACTGAGACAGAACTGTTATTTTGCCAACATGGAAAAACGTATACGACGAGTTTTAGCGTCATGTAAAATTTGCCAGAAAGCTAAGTCTGACACCACTTCACACATTCCTCCATTATATCCCATTGTACCTGTTAAATTAAGACATATGGCCGCAGTAGACATTTTTGGTCCAATTCCGAGAACTAACAGAGGTTTTTGCTACATCTTTGTCGCTGTTGAGCTCACTTCAAAATTTGTTACCTTCACTCCGTTACGCAAAGCTACTGCTAAAACTGTTTCGAAAGCATTTGTAAAGCATTTTCTATTTCATGTAGGGCATGTGATGAGAGTAATTTCTGACAATGGATCACAATTTCTTTCTGCTATATGGACACGCATGTTACGAGCTAGAAACATTTCTCCGATCTATATATCCAAGTACCACGCTTCTTCGAACCCCTGTGAACGATTAATGAAAGAAATTGGTAAACTGTGTAGAATATACTGCCACAAAAGACACATTAATTGGGACACACACATATTCTCATTCCAAGATGTAATTAATTCCATTCCAAATGAATCCACTATGCTATCTCCGTCTGTTATACTGAAAAACGTTGAACCACCAAACAAAATTAAAGAATTAGTAAACTTCCCGACATCTCGTCGACTAAGACACCACGAAATAATTGACATTGCGCTGAACAACATCAAACGTGCCGCAGAGCGCCGGAGAAGACAGCAAAAACAGGTTTGTAGACGCCGAGACTTTCACGTTGGACAGAAGATATTAGTACGTACACACTATTTATCCAGCAAATTAAAAGGTAAGTGCAGTAAATTTGAACTTCTATACGCAGGTCCATATCGGATTCGCAGTATTCCTCACCCCAATGTTGTACACGTCGAAACTCTGAGAACAAGAAAATCGAAAGGAAACCACCACTTATCCAACATAAGACCCTTTATTGAGTGAACATACTTTACGATTTATCACGCTGTAATGCTATTTGGTAATTTTTATGAACATTTCTGCAATTATATTCACATGACTAATTATTGATGATTATCGTATCTTTTCTTGGCAAGTGCCCGGCAAGGTAAGGTTAGCAGGTCGCTTTTCTTGTCGTTACACATCATACCGTGCACATTTTTCATTTTTTTTGTATGTATGATTATTTTCCTGTTTTGTTTGTATACATTACGAAATAGCTAAGGTATAACACACCAGTTGACTTTGACATTTTTTGCCCTATGATATCTCAACATCGTGACTGTTTTACATTTTCCTTTTTTTTTTGCTGCTGCATTATGATATTCTCTGTACACTTTTTGCCTTTGAACACTGTCTATGCTTTTGACATATTACGTTTTCTGTCATGTTATGCTGTATGCTTAATTGTGTCACCATTAACCAGTCATTATCTAATGGGTATATGATTTAAATACAAGACATTAATCTTTGTTCATCAGTTTCAGAAAGAAATGATGCGTAAAGGAAATAAATTAAACAGAATGGGAATTTCACCTTCGGAATAGATGCAAGAAAATACAAAACCTTATGAGGACGAGTAAATGGATCAGAATTAACAAGCATTAACAAGAATATACTATACACATCGCAGAATAGCAGTCTTAACTAATCTTTTCTTTCAGAATACAAGGCGATTGATGCAAGCTGTCAGACAGAATTACACATCTTAGTTTTAAGTGATGAAATATGCTAGAGATAAGGAATAGTTGTGTGATGAATAATGAAGTGATTTTTGCAGATGATAATGAATGCTGATGATGAATAATGATGAAGAATATACTAATATGGATAATGAAGTTTTTCTTTACAGGTGATGACGATAATGAAGTTATGATAATATGGATAATGAAGTTTTTTTTTCTTTACAGATGAGGATGATGTTGAAGTTTATGTATTTATGCTATGTAGTTATTTAAGTATTTGTTGCAGTTTGCTTTGACAGCAGGTGTTATATTGCATAGTAGGATGACTGAAGGTTTTGGAAAGGACAGCTATGGAACACATTTTTATACACATTTCACAACCTGTTAATTCGAAGTTCACTACTTTTCAGCATAGTCTGCGGTTCTTCTTTCAGCTCAATAATCCATTTTGTATTTTGTCCAGGAGAAGCTTTTCATGATACTTACTAAACTTGTTACTTATTATACCCTTTCTAATACTTGCAATTTTTTTACCCATTTGTGTATATCATTTACACATGTGATCACATATACTACCTTGTGTCACAACCTTGGTACAGCTGACGAATGACGTTACACATTTATAGGAACATCCTAGAAGCAATTTTTTCTCTTATTTCTTCTTGCTTTCCCTTATAATTACCCAAAGCAATGCATTGCTAGCACAAAAAAAAAAAACAAAATGTATTACCAGTCTCATATAATGTCACTAGTTTATGATAATTCTGAATAATACTGATCAGCTCTGAATAGTATGTCACTTGAATAATGACTTCTTAATGATACAAAAAGAATATTTAAAAAAATATAATGCTTTGTAACTGGCTAATAATTGCCACTGTTTATTATAATGAGTCTACTTATAATGGCCATGATTATTAATGCTATGATTGTAATTAACTGATTTTTTATAATGACTTCTTAATGATCTGAATAATACTGAATGATGAACAATGTTTTATACTATTCAATACTTGCTGGCCACTGAGTGCCAATAATTAATGTAACTATATAAATTATGTTATTAATTATGCCATTAATTAGCTCTTGTTTTCAATAATGATTTTAGTAAATGGCCACTGAGTGCCAATAATTAATGTAATTAAGACTTCTGATGAACTTTATTCTGTCATACTAAACATGGTTTGTAACTGGACAAAGACTGCCGCTGTTTATTATAATACGACTACCCATGATGGCAATAATTTAATTTTATGAACATTATTCTGTAATATGGTTTGTAACTGGACAAAGAGTGCCGCTGTTTATTATAATACGACTACCCATGATGGCAATAATTTAATTTTATGAACATTATTCTGTAATATGGTTTGTAACTGGACAAAGAGTGCCGCTGTTTATTGTAATACGACTACCCATGATGGCAATAATTTAATTTTATGAACATTATTCTGTAATACTAAAATACATGGTACAGAAATGTTCAATAACTAGACTATGGATGCCGCAAACTACTTATGTAATCGCTAATCAAGACTTGTGTGTTAGTTAATGTCCTTCACCTTCTGACCTAACTACCTGAAATTATTGTAACATCCATTGTCTTGTCCATCCTCATTATCATGGAGCACTATATTTGGTTTTTGCACTAATTCTACGTTGGTGTGCCTCTTAAGAGCGTGGTGTTGACACGACATGCTGTCCACCACCGTAAGCGATGAAGACGTTATTATGGTCCCACTGTTAGGTGTACCTGGTGTACTGCCAAATGATAGCATGAAATATTACTACGACGTTTCAGTGTCTTGATACGTTGATAAATGCTTCTGAACTGCAGATTGTATCACTTGGTGTTGTGATTCTGTGGAAAGATATGGACTTTCAGTGCAGCTGTGTGCAAATTAAAGTGCTACAACCATGATGCAATCCTTTCCTTTCCTATCCTAATAGTGAAAATCATTTTAGCTAACATCATCTATGTTCATGGCCTATACATTCCTTTTCGATTTGTTGAACTCCAGTGCAAGTACACTTATGTCACCTGTCGACATGATTTTTTGCCATTATGTTTATTTATTGTGAAAATGCTAAAGACATTTTTTTCGATTTGTTCTGAAGTGCAGTATGTGTGCACTCTTGTCATCTATATTGTATATACTTTTTGTGATTTGATGATTTTTTTTTAACACTTGCGTTTATTTGTTATTAAAATGTTCAAAAGATTTCAGTGCATGTGCACTTATGTGTTAATATGTTTTCTACTGAACTTCAGTGCCTGTGCACTTTTCTCATTTTTCAATATGATTTGTGCTTATTCTGTATACCTTTTATGATTTCGTGATATGTTTTATGTCATTTGTTACTCATTGTATATACATTTCGCCATATGCTGATATGTTCTGAACTGCAGTGCATGTGCACTCATGTCACTTGTCAACATGCTATTTTGCCATTCTATTTATTTGTTCTGAAAATGCTACAGAATCTTACAGTGCGTGTGCACTTTGTTATCTGTCAAATAATTTGTATATACATTTTTCTGATTTGCTAATATGTTTTGTACTCACATTTTGTACTACAAGTGAATATTTTGTAAATTGTAAAAGTTAATTAGTAAAAAAACAAAAAAATTTGTTACGATGGCAAGTCCAAATGACTCACCATCGCTGCCAAATTTTTGCCCCACCAGTGGAGGGTTAAGAAAAGGCGTATGTACTCGATGGCAGCGATGGTGAGGCATGGTAAAGATCTCTGACCAGAGAGCATGTTCAGCTCTGTTGCGTGCAGTAGCGCGATAGCGCTGTAGCAGTACAGTAGCGAACAGGAGTCTGTCGGTAGCAGTAGCGAATAGCAGTCTGTCGGTAGTGGTAGCCCAGTGCAGTTGCGAGCTAGTAGTTGCGCGTAGCGCGTCGAAGATGACGCAGTTGCAGTCTAGATGCGAGAGAGTTTAGTTGTGTGTGAGCAGTCGGCGGGCGTCGGCACCGCAATGGTCGAGATTCGGGACAAGGTATATTATTAAGCAGCATTGCGCTCAGCTAATGATGTAAATTAACTGTAACTAATTTGTGTAAGAATCGCCCCCAATAATAATTTTTATTTCAAAGCAATTTCTAACAAAAGAATCATTCGATTTCCTTCCATTTCCTTCAAACAAAAGTTTCAGTTTACTTAAAAAAAAAATTAATTATTGCGATGCATTTCCTCCAAGCTGTGGCGCAGAATAAGAGCAGATATTTCACATGCAGTTATACTAAGGTAAGAAATTTATTCTGAATTTTGCACAGGGCCAAAGACTGACATTTCGGTCTATTTGCATTTTCATTGTCACTGAGATTTTATTATCACTGAATTGACTTTCATTTTATGAGAAACTTATACTTGGGTCAGATAGCTAATTTTTATTTAATTGTCTTTGTCATTAAATTTCTCTGAGGAGCTTACACTTAGGTCTGGCTCCATTACTAATAAATATTGTCATTGAAATTTCTGTGGGGAGGTTACACTTGGCCCCATTTAAAATATTACTATCTTTTCACTTCTTGTGGGGAGGTTACAATACACACAACTACCGAATCTGGCGTATTGTTGAGAACGAAGAGCCTCTGCACATGCCGTATGTGACTGTGTGGTGTGGATTCTCTTTGAAGGGAATACACCCAGATTGCCGGTCAGGTGTGCCGTGACATCTGAACGTTACTGAGACCTCCTTGTACAGCGTGTGGTTTCTGCTTTGGGAGGACGTATCTGTGTGGGAACCAGTATTGTCTTGCAAAATGGGGCAACGCACAGTTAAAGATCTGCTTAACGCAACCTTCCACGAATGTGTTATTTCAAGACGTTTTTCAGATGCGTGGTCTGTGTTGCGTAATCCCCACCGCACAGCCTTTCACTTTATATGCAGTTTATATGGCATAACATTTTAATTAATTTTATATTGCTTATTGTTGCGAGCACGACAGATAAATACGATTCTCACTATTAGTTTCTGCAGTTGAAAGTATTTTAACTTTATGCACTTTTACTTATTATGTGGGGATACGCACAACACTGAAAGATTTCCTGCTGTGGACGTACGATCTTTAATTTGCAAACTATTTTTATGTAACACTGACCTGGCTTGTTAGGTGTGGAACATGGCATCATTACTGTAACTAATTATGGAATAAAATAATCCCTTTGCTACTATCATCTCTTGAATGCACTGAAAATTACTCTTATTACCTGTACGGAAGTTACAGTATGCTATGTTCGCTACACGTAAAAGCTGCAGTGTATATTTTTAAAAATATATGAACACTATTAAATGACGCGACTAACATGAGGGCATGAAACAAAAAAAGAAAGATGAAATTTGATTTTTATGTTATTAGCCAGAACAGGTTTTGCACAGCAGTCTTTGATCACACACAAGTAAAATTTTATCACTCATGAATTATTTACGCCAGCCGCGGTGCCGTGCGGTTCTAGGCACTTCAGTCCGGAGCCGCGTGACTGTTACGGTCGCAGGTTCGAATCCTGCCTCAGGCATGGATGTGTGTGATGTCCTTAGGTTAGTTAGGTTTAAGTAGTTCTAAGTTCTACGGGACTAATGACCTCAGATGTTGAGTCCCATAGTGCTCAGAGCCATTTGAACCATTTGAATTATTTACGTAACTGATAACATAATAGCACCTGCCCATGTCCACCTGTAAATGACATAATAAAATCCACAATTTCACTCTGAGTTCTGCTGTAAGCTGAAAGAGATAATTTTAATGTACCGTTACCTGCCCGCTATATTGAGGGAACACTGCTTTCATTCAGTTTAATCTGAATTTGCCGCGACAGCTGTTGCCGCCATCGCTGCACGGCTCTGCGTCATGAAAAATTCCTAATATGCTGAAAACGGATAAGAATGTGGAATGACATCTTGGCCTAGCTACCAATAAATTATTACCTGGTAATAATTCTAACAATTTCTATGTTCAAAAACTCAACATAAATTGAATTTACTCACCATTGACAAATATCAGCCTCCAATGGCGTCTTTCTCGAACAAAGGACAAACGAAGGCTTCCTAAGCATTCAAGCGAGCGTCACAGGCTCTTACAATTTTAACGGCTACAAGAAGACGGAGACAGTAATGTTTTAACCTCCACTATTTATACGCAATTTAATATGCATCTTTGTTTTTTTTTTTTTTTTTTTTTTTAAATTATCATTGTCTACTTTGATACTGTAACAACTATAACGGCTTCTGATACCAAATGTAACAGTTGTGTTACTAAATGTGACACTTCTGTCACTAAATGTAACTGGGTTTTCTCTTTTGATGCTGTCAATTGTCAGGATGAGCATTCTAAAGCGTTCTGTCAGGGTGAAAATATTAAATAAATTAACTTTTCTCTCTTAACAACATGTGGGCAGGTTGGGTTCTTCCTTGGCTCGGGTATGAGGTCGAATGAAACATCATTTTTACATAAGATAACTTTTATTGAAGATTTGTACAACTGTATCTTACGGGATGTTCTGGTTCGGAGAGCGGCAGCTGTGTCGTTTGTGAAGTCTTCTGCTGCGGCAGCGGCGGCGGCGGCGGCGGCGGCGTCTGATTACGCGTAGCGGTGTGTATCTCGTGTCGCTGTCTCGCTCAGTTGACTGGAGAAGCGCAGCGCGAGGTGGCCCGTTTAATTATTGCGAGCGAAATCGTGCATCGGATGATACCTTGGGTGTCGCGTCCCAGTGTTTCTCTTCTCTAAGCGGCCGCGTGTGTTCTGCGTCGGCCAGCGGAGCGGCGCGGCGGGGGAAGGCCAGTGTGGCGGACTCGAACCACGGACTCCTGCTTGCCAGTCTTCGGCTGTCAGGTCTTCATCCCAGCTGACAGGTGACTACTGACGTGAGGCCGTCTCCTTCCCGTCCTCACGAGTCACCCGGGTACGTAAAAATCAGACTTCAAATACCTTTTAACTTCTGTCTTCTGGCGCTGCGGCTACTGCTTGCTATTCCTCTTCTTACATGACGGTCTTCAGCACCGAAACTGACTGAAAACCACTGCTACGCTTCTTCGTCTTCTTCGTCTCTCGTCTCCGTCTCCGTCTTCGACTCCGTCTTCATCTGTCTTCATCTGACTTCCTCTGACTTCATCTGCATCTGTCTGGCCCACTGCGTCTCGCGTATTTATTCACTTCAGTTTACTGGAGGTGAACGACTTCACGGTCATTGCCTCGTCTGTCACGTTGAAAAGCTTCTCGAAGAATCTTCTTAACGTCGGTCGTTGGCTCTTGGAATGTAGGTGAGGGCCTTTGATCACATGTGACGACTGAGAAACACGTGAGCCGTTCGGGCGATGCCCTGACGGCTGAATCGACAGCGCCCGCTTATGTGGAATTTGCTGACTTCAGGGTCATTGTCTCTTCTGTTCTGCTGTTCGGCCCGCTGTTTGCGAGTATGTAACTCTCTAAACTAAACCAAGTTTTTCATTTATATTCTAATTTTTAGTTCACTTTGATTTCACTAATTTATTTACTTAAGTAGCACTCAAGAATACATACATTCGCCGACCAAAATGGTTCAAATGGCTCTGAGCACTATGGGACTTAACTTGTAAGGTCATCAGTCCCGTAGAACTTAGACCTACTTAAACCTAACTAACCTAAAGACATCACACACATCCATGCCCGAGGTAGGATTCGAACCTGCGACCGTAGCGGTCGCGCGGTTCCAGATTGTAGCGCCTAGAACCACTCGGCCACTCCGCCCGGCTCCGCCGACCACAGACGTTATTTGCGAAATATAGATACATAAATATTGCACAAACATAAAAATGAAAAATTGTTATTTCCTTTTATACATAATCTACAACCATTCATACAGTAATGAAATAATAATAATAATACAGATCAATGTTTATTTTTATTATTTTTTTATATATATTATAACGATTTTGTAAATGTCTTGCCAGGAGACGTCACCCCTGTAAGATCACCTGATCTGAATCCATGTGACCCTTGGCTCTGGGGATATCGAAAAGAACGCGTTTACCAGGAACACGTTCGGTCTCTACCTGTCTGAAGGGAAGTATACAGGAACTCGTTGCTCAGATTCAACCAAAAAAGCTGCGGACAACTGTTCTTCAGGTCATTTTACGGATGCAGCGGTTAATAATAAAATTAAGATAATGCCTTTTTCACTTGTTTGATATTTTCTGCCCACGTCCCATTCCTAATCACTTATGAATGGAAACATTGCTGTATGTGTTTCTTGCATTCACAGCGTCAGATTTGCACCTGGTAGCCAAAATTGTAACTAATCTTTTTTACAATATAAATCATCTCCACATTAACGTATTAGAATATCTACTAAGTTTCGCTGCCATACAAACACGCCGCACTGGACCTCTGTAGCTGCACTTTAATTATAATCAGCCGATAGATGGCTTCGCAATGAGACCTTTCCAGAGGCTCTAATGTCCTTATAAACGGACGTAAGAAGCGATTAATAAATACGAGTTTACTGTCTATGGAGAGCTGTCATCTTATTTGGGTAGTGCATTATATTACGACCTGTCTCTAAATCAGGGTTGTGTGTATGATAGGTTGTTCAAGCTACAAGTGGGATAGAACAGAAAAAGGCCTAGTCACCTAAATACCGTTGAATTAAATTATAAAGAAAGCACTCTATACAGCCAACGGCCTTGCCGCAGTGGTAACTTCGGTTCCCGCTACATCACCAAAGTTAAGTTTTCTAGGAATTGGCTAACACTTGCATGGTGACCGTAAGGGGCTGCCGAGTGTTGGTGCCCTTGCGAGGCAAATTGGGCAGCTTCTTGACTGAGAAGTAGTGACTCCGGTGCCATAAGCTGGCAAGAACTGGAAGTGCGGTGTGCTGACGACATGCCTCTCCGTAACCACATCCAGTGTCACCTATAGGCTGATTATGACACGGTTCTGTGTCACTACCATTGGGCCTTTCGAGGCTTGTTCGGACGGGGATATTTTAGTTGGATACTCTACACAGTCGTTAAGAATCTTCGATTCTAAAGTCATCTGGTCTGAGCCGAGGCCTCATGAAACCTACATTGATGAGTCAAAGCATTATAACCACCTGGTTTAGTGCGTGGTGGTTTTGCGTTGTATCGGTGCTGCAGATGTCTACACGCAGGAAACGTAATTCCCTTAAATTACGGAACGATGATATGCGGGCCCGAAGCTGGCACACGTTAGCATCCCGGATGTGTGTTCCATCCGATCCTGATCAACGAATGTGGTGGCCAATACATAAACATGAGTCCACTATCATGTTGTTAAAACCACAGCAGCAAAGTTCTGGTCTTGTGACACAGACAGTTATCCTGTTGGAAGATTCCACCACCATCGCAGAAGACATCAAAGATAAAGGGGTAGAGATGATCTACGATAATGTTCAGTAGTCCATAGCTATCAGTGCCCTCGATTACTGCCACAGGCCCCACGCAAGAGCGAGTGAGTTTCCCCTCTAGCGCGATACTGGCCCCACCGACCTGCATCCAAGACGCGGTGCCTGTTTCGTGCAGAAGCTCACTCGGACGACGGAGTGTCAGTTCTTGGCAATCGACCTGGTACAAGATGAAGCGTTATTCATCTGACCAGATGATACGTTTCTACTGACTTACGGTCTATTCTCGATGACCTCTTGCCCACTGCTATCTCAACTGATGATGTCGTTGACTCAACAGGGCGACATGTAGGGGTCGCGAGCTGCGTGGTCCGATGCTCAACAATGCGCGCTGAACGGTGTGTTCCCAATCAATGTACAGGCACCAGTACACCTCAGCACATCTGCCACACCTGTCACACATCGCTGCCTATCGTGCTTTGAGGATGGTAAGCCACCGACCTAGGACTGGTCAGTTAGTTACATGTTCCATATACCATTTGATCGGTTCTTCTATCGAAATGATGTGGAACGAGTCTGTTTACAGGTACAACATTAATGAACACATTATCATTTTATTCCTACCAATGCAACTACAATTAATTTTTTCCTTTTACTGGCTACCAGCTTTTAAGTTCAAGTTCGCTACTGTCACACATGTTATGTTATTGGGCAAAAGACCAAAAAATTTATTCCTCTTTGAGTCACGGACAGCTTTAACAGTAGTAACAAAGGTCATTCTACCCTCTAGTGTTGTAGGTATGTGCATCACTGTTGTGATGGATTATTTATGATGAATTTCATTAGCAAAAGTATGTATTGTGACGGCGCAGTTAAAATGCCTAGCTTCTTGAAGAGATACCTGTATGACGTTCGTGGGTGAACACTACATATTATACTGACTGCTCACTTTTCTGCAAATCATTACTTTCTAACTGATGAGTTACCCAGAAAATTTTTCCGTACGACCTTACTGAGTGGAAATATGCAAAATATGTCAGGAGACTGATACGTTCGTTTCAAAGATTTGCGGTGATACGAAAAGCACATGCAGCTGAACTTAACTGTTTGAGAAGCTCGGAAATGTGTTTCTTCCAGTTCAAGTTTCCATCAATACGTACCCTCAAAAATTTCGAGCATTCTACCCAAATTACTGACTCCTGCTCATGTGCTATATCAATTGTTAGTACGACTCTATTTGTTGTACAGAACTGAATGTAGTCTGTCTTTTCAAAATTTAGGGAGGGTCCATTTCCAGAGAACCACTTAATAATTCTTTGGAGAATATCTTTACTAACTTTTATGTTTCTTTCTCTGTAATCCGATTTATTGAAAATGGTTCAAATGGCTCAGAGCACTGTGGGACTTAACATCTGAGGTTATCAGTCCCCTAGAACTTAGAACTACTTAAACCTAACTAACCTAAGGACATCACACACATCCATGCCCGAGGCAGGATTCGAACCTGTGACCTTAGCGGTCGCGCGGTTCCAGACTGAAGCGCCTAGAACCGCTCGGCCACCCCGGCCGGCTCCGATTTGTTATAACACTAGTATCGTCTGCAAAAAGTACCAGTTTTACTTGCTGGATGTTAAGTGGAAGGCCATTCGCATGTATGAGGAACTCCGTTTGTGATTTTATCTGATTCACTAAAATTTTCTTCCTTTCCGACAATGTCTGAATTATTCAGCACCACCTTCCGCATTCTGTTTTCCGAGTATGATTTGTTTTTCTAAGAGAGTATCATGATCTACTCACTCTAAGGCCTTGGAGAGATCATAAAAAATACCAACTGGCGATATGTCATTATTTAAGGCTTGTAATATTTGATAAGTGAATGTATAAATAGCATTCACAATCGAACAACCTTTCTAGTATCCAAACTGTGATAGGCCAATTAAACTGTTTGCAATTAGGTGTGCGACTACTCTTGAGTACAATACTTTTTCCAACATTTTGGAAAATGATGTCAGTCACGTAACTGAACGATAATTGTTTAATTGTGTCTTGTCACCTTTCTTATGAAGTGGAAAAATACTCCGTGCCAATTGTATGTTGCATATATCACGAAGGACACAACTTTTCAGAATTCTGTTTGAAATATCATCAACCCCACAAGATCTTACGATTCTTACTTTAAGAATTTTTTTAAAATTTCAGTGAAGGATGTTCGTGCTACTTCTAGCTGCTTAAAGTTTTGTGTAATTATGTTTTTAAAATATTCTCTTGCTTCTTCAACTGAACCATTTAATCAAATATTTGCTACTACGTTTAGAAAGTGATTGTTAAAAGTATTTTTAACTTACGAGTTATCAGTCACAACATCGTCGTTTATTTTAATTGTTATGGAATCTTGTACTCTGACTGGCTGACCTGTATCCCATTTGACAATGTTCCATGTACTTTTAATGTTGTTGTTTGCGTTATTTATTTCTGTCACGACATGCATACATCTAGACATTTTAGCCGAACGCTGTGACCGAGCGGTTCTAAGCGTTTCAGTCCGGAACCGCACTGCTGCTACGGTCGCAGGTTCGAATCCTGCCTCGGGCATGGATGTGTGTGATGTCCTTATTTTAGTTAGGTTTAAGTAGTTCTAAGTCTATGGGACTGATGACCTCAGATGTTAAGTCCCATAGTGCTTACAGCCATTTGAACCATATAGACATTTTAATGAATTTTCTTAAAATAATACCCAGAGCATTCAAATTAGAGACCACCTACGTAGCTGAATTGTCAGCGCGGGTGACTGCTATGCAGTGGACCCGGGTTCGATTCTCGCTACGGTTAGGGATTTTTCCTTGGTGGCAGATTGATAGGGGGTGCACTCTTCCTCGTGATGCCAACTGAGGAGCTACTTGCCCCATGAGTACCGGTTCCAAGTTCGAGAAACCTGGCAATGACCGGAAGAGGGGCGTGTTGACCACATTCCCCTCCATACACCACCCTGTGATGCAATTACCAGAGGCTGATATGATGGCCGTTTGGGTCTATTTCACCCGTCAGGACCAGAACGCTGATCTTTCTTTTTCCTTTCCATTCCTATCAAAGTTGAGAGGTTTAACTGTGGCACACTACTTGTAATACGAAAATTAGTGTCTCGCAGTATCTGAAAACTTTTTTCTGTGTTACTTATTCGTATATTCTCCGACAATTTATTCTGTTTTATTAATTCTTTTATTTATAAATTTTATCATCAGCATTCTTTAGCCTATCTCTTTCTATAACCAAGTAGCTATGGTCCCTCAGAGTATAATAAATAAGTAAATAAAATACGAAGAAATTATTATCTTTGACTGTTAAGTGATAACTGCTGCAGCTAAATGCGTATACTAAAATTTTATGGTGAAGCTAAAATAGACCAAGGGTAGGTAATGAGATCGTCGGTGTTCTTTCCAAGGCACAATAGGAGGATCTGACTAATAGTCTAAGAAAAGCACCGAAATCCTAATTCTGAATAGCCAGACGTGTTATCGAACCCTGCTCTTTCTAATTGCGAGACTATTGTCTTACACTACCGTACCACCACCACCACCCAACACACCTGTCCCGACCAGATATCCAACATATATTACATGAATCCGTGATGCCTGAGTAATCGTTATCAAAACGTACAAAAAAATGGAAGGAAGAGTAAGGTTCAACGTCCCATGTTCAAGGTGGTATTAAAGATGGCGCAAAGCTTGCGCTGGGAAAGGATACGGAAGAAAATCGTCTGTGTCCTCCTCAAAGGGACCATCCTTGGATTTTAGGTTGTAGATTAATGGAAAATACGCCGAAATCTAAATCTGGAAGGCGGAGAGTGGATTTCAACAGATTTCCTGCCGAATTAGAGTCTACTGTCTGATCAGTGTGTCACATCACTCGGTAAGGTTGACATTCCAGTGCAATGAAGTATAGTGGAACTTTATGTACAGCATTTTTTCACTCTTTTGAGCGGTAAACAGCAAACAGAACAAGCACTGGGCGTCTGCACTAGATAGGAGAGATGAAAAGAGACAGCCTACACATTTTTCTTAGAACTAATATAAGTGACGTGTAAAGAATGGAACAACGAGACTTGTGATTTCCCTGATTCCAACTGTGACGCATTCACATAGGATACTTTTATCGTTTTATAAATTAGAAAGTTTACGTTTCCGTACATTTAAAGGAAGTTGTCAGTCTTTGTTACACTTTGAAACTTATCAATTCCGACTGAATATCTGTGCATGGGGAATTGGAATTCGATAGTAGGAAAAGGAAGAGGAGGAAAAGTCGTAGGTGAATATGAACAGGTGGTGAATATGGAGAGGGAGCCGCCTGACAGAATTTTGCACAGAGCATAATTTAATCATCGCTAACGGTTTAAGAAACCTGAAAGAAGGTTGTGTATGTGGAAGAGACCTGGAGACCACCGAAGCTTTCACATTCATTGTATAATGGTATAACAAGATTTCGGACCATGTTTTAAACTTTAAGACATTTCCAGGAGCAGATATTGACTCTGATTACAATTTATTGGTTATGAACAGCAGATGAAAACTGAAGAAACTGCAAAAAGGCAGGATTTTAAGGAGATGGGACCTGGACAAATTGAAAGAACCAGAGGTTGTAGAGAGTTTCAGAGGAAATATTAGGGAATGATTGACAAGAACAGGGGAAAGAAATACTGTAGAAGAAGAATGGGAAGCTTAGAGAGATGATATAATGAAGGCAGCAGAGGATCAAGTAGGTAAAAAGACGATGACTACTAGAAATCCTTGGGTAACAGAAGAGAGATTTAATTTAATTGATGAAAGGAGAAAATATAAAAATGCAGTTAATGAAGCAGGCAAAAAGGAATCAAACGTCTCAAAAATGAAATCGTCAGGAAGTGCTAAATGGCTAAGCAGGTATGGCTAGAGGACAAATGTAAGAAAGTACAAGTATATATCACTAGAGGTAAGACAGACGCTGCCTACGGGAAAATCAAAGAGACCTTTGAAGGAAAGAGAACCACCTGTATGAAAAGCAAGAGCTCAGGTAGGAAACCAGTCCTAAGGAAAGGAGGGAAATCAGAAAGGTGGGAGTAGTATACAGAGAGTCTATACAAGGGAGATGTACTTGAGGGCAATATTATGGAAATGGAAGAGGACGTAGATTAAGATGAGAAGGGAGATATGATTCTGCGTGAAGAATTTGACGAAACACTAAAAGACTTAAGTCGAAACAAGGCCCAGGGAGTAGACGACTTTCCGTTAGAGCTACTGATAGCCATGGGAGAACCAGACATGACAAAAATTCTTGCATCTGGTGAGCAAGACGTATGAGACAGGAAATATAACCTCAGAATTCAAGAAGAATATAATAATTCCAGTTCCAAAGAAAGAAGGTGCTGGCAGATGTGAAAATATACCAAACTATCAGTTTAATGAGTCACGGTTGCAAAATGCTAACACGAATTCTTTACCGGAGAATATAAAAACTGGTAGAAGATAACCTCGGGGAAGATCAGTTTGGCTGCAGGAGAAATGTAGGAACACGCGAGGCAGTACTGACTCTACGATTTCTCATAGAAGTTAGGACAAGGAAAGGCAAACCCACGTTTATAGCATTTGTAGATTTAGAGAAAGCTTTTGACAATGTTGACTGGAATACCCTCTTTCAAATTCTAAAAGTGGTAGGGATCAAATACAGGGAGCGAAAGGCTATTTACAATTTGTACAGAAATCAGATGGTAATTATAAGCGTCAAGGGACACATAAGGGAAGCAGTGGTTGAGAAGGGAATGACACAGGGGCTGTAGTCTAACCCTGATGTTATTCATCGTGTGTATTGAGCAAGCAGTAAAAGCAGTAAAAGAAACCAAAGCTAAATTTGGAGTAGGAATTAAAGTCCAGGAAGAAGAAACAGAAACTTTGAGGTTTGCTGATGACAATGTAATACTTTCAGAGACAGCAAAGGACTCGGAAGAGCATCTGAACAGAATGGAAAGTGCCTTGAAAAGGCGATATAAGATGAACATCAACAAAAGGATAACGAGGATAATGGAATATAGTCTAAATAAACCAGTCGATGCTGAGGACCTTAGGTTAGGAACCGCGTCACTTAAAGTAGTAGATGAGTTTTGCTATTTGGGAAGCAAAATAACTGATGAGGCTTGCCGTAGGGAGGATATAAAATGTAGATTCCCAATAGCAAGAAAAGTGTTTTTGAAGAAGAGAAATTTGTTAACGCAACAGAAAAAGTGTAAGGAATTCTTTTCTGAAAGTTTTCAAATGATAGAGCACAGCAGTCCTAGTCCTTTCCTTTCACGTTTTATTAGGCAAATCTAGATTTTAGATAGATCCTAGGCATTTCCAATGCATTAATTATTTCATGGTATCAATGGATGTCCCAGTAAGCCAGTACACTGTTGTTCGGGCTTCTGTCACCGCTCAAGACCTTGTGGAAAGTATTTGTATGAAGTATAGCCATGTCTGGAAGTGAAACATGTAGGATAAACGGTTTTGATAAGAAGGGGATAGAAGCTTTTGATATGTGTTGCTACAGAAGAATGCTGAAGATTGGGTGGGTAGATCACGTAACTAATGATGAGGTTCTGAATGGAATTTGGAAGAAAAGAAAAACTTGTGGCACAACCTGACCAGAAGAAGGGGTCGGCTGGCAGAACACGTTTTGAGGTATCAAGGAATCACCAGTTTAGTACTGGAAGGTAGCGTGGGGGGTTAAAATCGTAGAACAGCAAGAGATGAACACAGTAAGCAGATTCGGAAGGACGTAGGTTGCAGTGGTTTCTCGGAGATGAAGAGGTTTGCACAGGATGGAGTAGCGTGGAGAGCTACATCAAACCAGTCTTCGGACTGAAGACCGCAACAACGACAACAAAAATATGAATGTAGAATTTTTTAAAGTATAATTCCTGATTTGAGCATGCAGCTTGGTATGTTAGATAATGACATTATTATGAAGAAGGTCCAGAACAGCTGCAACGTAATTATGAATCTTTATTTGACAAGAGGTCTGTTTCGATTTCGAGTAACCTGATAATGCAGTGTTGATGAGGCCACATATGTACATACATACTTCATTGATTACACATTGGTACTTATGTCTAGATGAAGTTATGCCCATATTACATTGATAGTAAACTGTCACGTAAATATCAGTGCCAAATTTTTGGTAAAATTTCGTGATTGCAATATTTGTTATACGCTTAATAATAAACGAACATACAGATTTTAAACACAAATTATACATTTAATAATCTTTCTTGAAATACTGCAATACGGAAAGGGCCAAATTAAAAACAAATTAGACACATCAAAAGTCGAAATCCAACCAGTGGTAAAAAAACGTCATCGCTGTCTGTTTGCATGTACTTTGTACACACGTTACGTCATAATAACAAAACTGTCAAATTACAGTCAGAACATATTCAACATATAACAAATATTAAAATGACGTAATTTTGCCAAAAACTGGGGACCGGCAGCTTCGCGACAGCTTACTACCGATGCAATATGGACGTCAAGCTCACCTATAAGTAAATACCAATACGTAATCAGTCAAATCAAGGGGTACTATGTACACAAATTTCGCAGGTTACTTGAAAATGGTAATAGAAACCGAAACACATGTGTCGTGAAACGAAGACTGATAATTACATTGCAACTATTCTGGACCTTCTTTATAATAATGTCATTTTTAAAAGTACTACATTATAGGTACATGCATCATTTGCGGAAATTATGAGGTTATCTGCCATGTCAGAAATATACAATGAGAACAGCAAGGATCCCAGTACACTTCGCTGGGGCACATATAAATTGACTTCCACATCAGTTGATGACTTTCCATCCAAGATAAAACGCTGCGTTCTCTCCGCCAATAACCCCTCAATACAGTCGCAAATTCCGCTTGATACACCATATAATAACAAGTGTAGATGTAGTAGTAGTTAGTCGAATGCTTTTCGAGAGTCAAAAAAAACACATCTACCTGCGTGCATTGATCCGTGGCTTTCAGGATTTCGTGTGAGAAAAGCGTGAGTTGGGTTTCAGATGTCAAATATTTTTCGAATCTAATACTGGTTGGCATAGAAAAGGTCATTCTGCTCGAAACACCTCATAATGTTTGAGCTCTGACCGGGATGTTGAGTGTGGACGAGGCTTAAGTGACTCTCAAACGAATAGACGTACTACAGACTGCTATTTACTTTATTCGACAGATGAGGAAGCCAAAGTGTCCCTTAGCGTTGCCCTTCCTCGAAGGGCACTTAGGGCGGCCCAGCTGTTTGCGGAGGCGCCACGCGACGTCGTCAGCACACAGCGCGGGCACAGGCGCCGCCGGAAGCGCGTCTTCGAGTTACCGCCCTCTAATGGACCCTGCAACTCACGGCCGGCAACAACCAGTGAGTGTCACAGAAGCCTAGAGCGCTCCCTTTCTATAGAGAGAACACTTCCGAGAGCAAGCGACCACATTACGGTGAGCTTCCTCTGCTATATTCTTAGTTAACTATATCACAGAAAAATCATAAATACTCAGCACCATTTCAGATATTCCTTTTGTTAACGAAAATGCAGGAGAAGGGCCCCACTATAACCATCGCACGATTGCAAGAATGAATTATCTATGTGCGAGGGTGGTAACTATTTATTTTACAGCTCGTAAAAAGTAGATACGTGTTTCAAAGTTTAACTGACCTTCAAAGTAGTCTCCAGCGCTGTGTATAACCCGTTGCCAGCAATGTGGAAGTCGTAGGATACTCTTGGCAGTGCCAGTTGTGTTGACAGTTCGAGCGGCGCGGTTTATTACCCGACGAATTTGTAGCAGTTCTGAAGCGAGCGCCGTGAAGTGTTTCCTTCAGTTTATAAATCGAGTTCAACACACGAGGGCTGAGGTCAGGGGAGTGCAGTAGGTGGTATAGCACTTAGCAGTCCCATCAGTAAAAGAAATCAGTAAAAGCTTGCACAGTACGTGCTTGAGCATTGTCCTGCAAAATGATGGTCAAGTCAAAAAAATGGCTCTGAGCACTATGCGACGTAACTTCTGAGGTCATCAGTCGCCTAGAACGTAGAACTAATTAAACCTAACTAACCTCAGGACATCGCACACATCCATGCCCGAGGCAGGATTCGAACCTGCGACCGTAGCGGTCGCTCGGCTCCAGACTGTAGCGCCTAGAACCGCACGGCCACTCCGGCCGGCGATGGTCAAGTCCTGCAGAAAGTGTCATCACTTCTGTCTCTATGCTGTTCATTTTTGGAACACAACCTACGATCAAGCCGGCCGGAGTGGCCGTGCGGTTCTAGGCGCTACAGTCTGGAATCGAGCGACCGCTACGGTCGCAGGTTCGAATCCTACCTCGGGCATGGATGTGTGTGATGTCCTTAGGTTAGTTAGGTTTAATTAGTTCTAAGTTCTAGGCGACTGATGACTTCAGAAATTAAGTCGCATAGTGCTCAGAGCCATTTGAACCAACCTACGACCACCTTAGAGACTGCACGCCCCTGACTTAAGCCCTCGTATGTTGAACTCGATTTATAAACTGAAGGAAACACTTCACGGCATTCGCTTCAGAACTGCTACAAATTCGTTCGGCAATAGACCGCGCCGCTCCGACTGTCAACACAGCTGGCGCTGTTGAGAGTATCCTACGACTTCCACATCGCTGGCAACGGGCTATACACAATGCTGGTGACTACTTTGAAGACTAGTACAACTTTGAAGCGCGTATCTATTTTGTACGAGCTGTCAATAAAGTTGCCACTAGGAAAGTTCCAATCCTTGTATTAGTGTCAGTTGAGTTGAGAAAACGGTGACATCATTAAAATTAAAAAGAAAAAGAAAGGCTCCAGAGCTTGATGGAATCTCTGTCAGATTCTGAACACGGTTTGTAGCTGAGTTAGCTGTCATTTTAATATTAATATACCGTAAGCTGCTTCAACAAAACACTGTGACCAGTGAACTCAAGAAAACATAGACCACACCCATTCACAACAACGGTAGGAAAAATAATCCACACGTCTGTCACCAAACCTCATTTCTCTCCATCGGTTGCGGAAGCCTAGAGAAAATTCTGAGTTGAAACGTAGTGGGGTGTCTCGAACAGAATGACTTCCTCCGTGGTAGCCAGCATTTGTGCCAAAAGCATCGATCAACCGAAAAACAACTTGAGCTTTCCGCGCATCATAGCTTGAAAGCCGTGCGTCAAGGCAATCAGGTGGATGCCGTATTTATTGACTTCTAAATATCATCAAATATTGTTACAAAAGTACGGTCACATACCTCGATTAAGGATTTTTTAATTTGGAGGACGCAGTATGATGCCTTGGATGGAGCCTCATCGACAGATGTAGAAGCACCTTCAGTTCTGTCGCAGGGAAATGTTATAGGACCTTTGCTGTTAATGCTGTTTATTAATGAGCTGGCACACGGTATTAATAGTAACATTATAGAGGCGACGCTGTTATTTAAAGGTTGTTTCACAATCCATGTTACACGTTTCTAGAGGTTGCAAAGGGGATTTAGTAGATCACTTTTTGCATAAGGACCCATGTCCGGAAACGCCATCTAAAGACGCTACAGAGCGTCAAATTTATAGGCACCTGATCATGTAAATGTAATCATCCACGATGATGTTAAAATGTTTCTAGGGTGAAGCATAAATGTTTGTAGTAAGGGCGCTGTACCGTAAACGAGCGAGTCAAAAGATATAAGCGAAAATCGTTCTGATAAAGTGGAATACATATACGAGTACTGTTGTTGCTGAGATTGTAGGGTTGGCTGCTTTCGGAGGGGGGTAGTATGGATCAAAAGAAAGAAAAACACGACCAATAAATGTGGGTTCTTAAATGCATGCCTTAGGAGCTATGAGCACTTGTTCACCTTCGCTAGTGTGAAACAAATCTTTATTGAACAAGTACTCATAGCTCTTATAATATGTACTCGTATTTTAGAGCCCATGTTTAACAGACATATTTTCTTGTCTTGGTCCATACTACCACATCTGAAAGCTGCTGTTTTTTAAAGTCATCAGTCTTCTGACTGGTTTGATGCGGCCCGCCACGAATTCCTCTCCTGTGCCAACCTCTTCATCTCAGAGTAGCACTTGCAACCGACGTCCTCAGTTATACGCTGGATGTATTCCAATCTCTGTCTGCCTCTTCAGTTTTTGCCCTCTACGGCTTCCTCTAGTACCATGAAAGTCATTCTCTGATTTCTTAAATGATGTCCTATCATCCTGTCCCTTCTCCTGGTCAGCCTTTTCCTCATATTCCTTTCCAAATTGCGCAGAATCTCCTCATTCCTTAATCGTCCACCTAATTTTCAACTTTCGTCTGTTGCCTATACTAAAATATTAGCTACAACAGAGCAGGCATGTTACGTTCCACGGTCAGAGGTATAAGAACGGTTTTCACTTATAAGTTTCGAATCAGTCGTTCCGGTACAGAGACCCTTACCTCAAATTGACACATTTATCCTTCTCCATCATCCTACAAAGTTTGTAACATCATCACGGAATCACCCTGCTTACAAGAGCCGGCACCTTCAACATTGACGCTCTATAGCGTCGTCGAATGACGTTTCCGGGCACGGTTCCTATTTAAAACTTCATCTACTAAGTCTCTCTACAAACTCTAGAAGTGTTCAACATGAATTGTGAAACATCCTGTACACAGCCAAATACAAACCCCAATCTTGAGAAAATTTCATAGCCGTGCAAGGATTGTCAACTCGCTTTAAATGTATAAAAATGTAAAATTGTGTACTTCACAAGAAGCAGTAGCGTCCAATAACAACAACATCATAACATTAAAAAGTAGTCATATGAATTAGTCAACTCACACCTGAATTTAAAAGTTGTTTGAAACTGAGTAATCAGATAAGCTCACTAGTGAGGCACGTCACTGACTTCATTTGTAGTATGCTGGGGAAAAGCAGCCAGTCTAAAAAGGAGACTGTCTACAAATCATATGTGTCTCTTACTGCTCAGATACGTGGGACCCAAAAGAGACAGCTGTAACAACCGATAAAGAACGTGTACAAAGAAGGGAGGGATATTATTCACCCCTTACATATCTCTTCCGTAGAGACAGCGCATACGAGACTAATTACAGCACACAGTGATCCCTTCTCCCCGCCCTTCACACTCCACTGGAACGGGTCAACATCCTAAAACGTGGGGCAATGCTAAATACCGTCTCCCACGTACATCACAAAAGTCTGCAGAGTGCGCATATACAGGTCTAGTTGTAGATGTACACTACTAGCCATTAAAATTGATACACCACGAAGATGATGTGCTACAGACGCGAAATTTAACCCACAGGAAGAAGATGCTGTGATATGGAAATGATTAACTTTTAAGAGCATTCACACAAGGTTGGCGCCTACAACGTACTGACATGAGGAAAGTTTCCAACCGATTTCTCATACACAAACAGCAGTTGACCGGCGTTGCCTGGTGAAATGTTGTTGTGATGCCACGAGTAAGGAGGAGAAATGCGTACCATCACGTTTACAACTTTGATAAAGGTCGGATTGTAGCCTATCGCAATTGCGGTTTATTGTATCGCGACAATGCTTCTCGCGTTGGTCGATATCCAATGAGTGTTAGCAGAATCACAATGGCCTCGTATCACTAGCAGTCGAGATGACAGGCATCTTAAACGCATGCGTGTAACGGATCGTGCATCCACGTCTCGATCCCTGAGTCAACAGATGGGGACATTTGCAAGACGGCAACCATCTGCACGAACAGTTCGACGACGTTTGCAAGAGCATGGACTATCAGCTCAGAGACCATAGCTGCGGTTACCCTTGATGCTGCATCACAGACAGGAGCGCCTGCGATGGTGTACTCAACGGCGAACCTGGGCGCACGAATGGCAAAACGTCATTTTTTCGGATGAGTCCAGGTTCTGTTTACAGCATCATGATGGTCGCATCCGTGTTTGGCGACATCGCGGTGAACGCACATTGGAAGCGTATATTCGTCATCGCCATACTGGCGTATCACCCGGCGTGATGGTATGGGGTGTCATTGGTTACACGTCTCGCTCACCTCTTGTTCGCATTGACGTCACTTTGAACAGTGGACGTTACATTTCAGATGTGGGTGCCATTGGTTACACGTCTCGGTCACCTCTTTTCGCATTGACGTCACTTTGAACAGTGGACGTTACATTTCAGATGTGTTAGGACCCGTGGCTCTACCCTTCATTCGATCTCTGCGAAACCCTCCATTTGAGCAGAATAATGCACGACCGCATGTTGCAGGTCCTGTACGGGCCTTTCTGGATACAGAAAATATTCGACTGCTGCCCTGGTCAGTATATTCTCCAGATCTCTACCCAATTAAAAACGTCTGGTCAATGTTGGAAGAGCAACTGGCTCGTCACAATATGCCAGTCGCTGCTCTTGATGAACTGTGACATCGTATTGAAGCTGCATGGGCAGCTGTACCTGTACACGCCATCCAAGCTCTGTTTGATTCAATGCCCAGGCGTATCAAGGTCGTTATCACGGCCAGAGCTGGTTGTTCTGGGTACTGACTTCTCAGGATCTAAGCACCCAAATTGCATGAAACTGTAATCACATGTCAGTTCTAGTATAATATATTTGTCCAATGTAAACCCGTTTATCATGTGCATTTCTTCTTGGTGTAGCAATTTTAATGGCCAGTAGTGTAGAATAAATGTGTCCATTCTTCCTCAGTGCTTAGTCGAATGATGTTTAAATTATACGTATAAATGTGTGTTACACTTTTTTTTGTAACTGAAATCACGTTCGTTTTTTAACAGAACATTTTCACATAATTTTTAGCCATCTTCAACAGTATGAAAAGAAATCAATTTATGAGTGGAAACACACGTGACACTGGTGTAATATTCTACAGTATCTATTATTTTTACAAATCTGTTTTTGACTATTACGTCATCACCAGGTTCATAGATAAGGATGTGTGGCTGTGAAATTTTGTAGGATAAAATATTTTAAACTAGTGCATTAGAGAGCAGCTTAATTCGTTCCAAAGAAGATAGTTGTTAATGCCTGAGTAGGTCTAAAGCGAAAGGATTTATTTGATAGAAAGTGAGGGGAGGGGGGGTATAACAGATGAATAAGTAACAAAAGGAGATTAGGCAGGTAAGTGACAACTGTCATTATACAACGTAAAAATTTATTTTAACAGGCCGAATAAAACTATAGTAAATGGTATAAAGGAAAAAGTGGGTCATGTGAGTTGAAGTGGTAATTTACAACACGATCGTATGGGATCATGAGTAGTATCTGAAGTTAGAAAAGGCGAATAAGGGAGCTATGTCTTATTATGCAGTACTAAGCTCGGGGAAATGGACATATGTTTATTAATTTCCATTATTTGTAGATAGTTAGTCTTCCACCCTTTACGTATGTGATGTAAAATTTCTTGTTGCACCTTGTAACTACAGCCTTCTTCAATCAGGGGATCTGCGAAAGTGGAGTCTCGTTTTCTGGGTTTCCAATTTACATAGAATTCCTACAGGCTGGTGCGTATTGCACTGCCACATTGACCTATACGGGATATCCACAATTACAAGTAATTTTGTACATCAGTCTGCCGGGCAATATGCACCTGCCTGTACGTTGGAGACTTAGGAAATGGGACTATACTTTCAGAGACCACCTAGCTAGAGAAGGCTGTAGTTACAGAAAGCAACATGAAGTCTTACATGACATCCATAAAGGGTAGAAGGTCAACTACCCAGACATAATGGAAATTGATAAACAAATGTCGATTTCCCCAAGCTTAGTACTGCATGATCAGATACACTTTCATATCCACCTCATCTAACTGCAGATACTACTCATGATTCCATCAAGAACACGTTGTGAATTACTCGTCCTACTCCCATGATTCATTTTTTTCCATTTATACCATTTACTGCAGCTTCATCTGGCCTGCCAAAATAAATTTTTACTTTGTATAATGACAATTGTTTCATTTACCTGCTTAATCTCGCTTCTATTATTTATTAATTTGTAATACTGGACCCATTAAAGTTAAGATTATTTTGTTCAGTCACTCCTGTGGAATATGTCACCAAAGTTTATTGTCCGATTTATTTTCTTCTCAGAACAATTGTTGTAGTTTGCGATACAGTTCATTATTTAATTATTTATTTTATCTATGTTCAGCTGTTTTACATAACATTTTCTCTGAATTAAATCCTCTCGTTTTAGTCCTAATCCAAACATTAACGGTTGTCATTTTTGGAACCTGCTAAAATACTCTGTAATGCACTTGTTTAAAACCTTTTATCCTACAAAATTTCGCAGTTACACGCATTTGTCTTTGTCCCTGGTGATCCGAAAATCCATTTGTAAAAATAATAAATATTGTGGGATATTACACCAGTGTCATGTGTGCTTTCATTCATAATGAATAAAATATTTTACCAAGAACCGACAGAACAGTCAGCCAATGAAAGAAATTATGTATTAGATTACTGTAAATGTTTTGTTTATAGTCATTTAATTTAGTCCCACGCATATTTTCCATAGAAAAAGTAATTAAATAACATAGTGACACTGTAATTACATGTAAGACAAGTATCTCTATTCAACACTTGTGTACCTGTGGTGCCCATTTAATTGAGTGGAAGATTTTCTTATCTTCTAATTTAGTTCTGCACAATAGAGCTGCAGTAGACACTGTTTCTTAAAAGATATACAGGGTGATTCAAAAAGAATACCACAACTTTAAAAATGTGTATTTAATGAAAGAAACATAATATAACCTTCTGTTATACATTATTACAAAGAGTATTTAAAAAGGTTTTTTTTCACTCAAAAACAAGTTCAGAGATGTTCAATATGGCCCCCTCCAGACACTCGAGCAATATCAACCCGATACTCCAACTCGTTCCACACTCTCTGTAGCATATCAGGCGTAACAGTTTGGATAGCTGCTGTTATTTCTCGTTTCAAATCATCAATGGTGGCTGGGAGAGGTGGCCGAAACACCATATCCTTAACATACCCCCATAAGAAAAAATCGCAGGGGGTAAGATCAGGGCTTCTAGGAGGCCAGTGATGAAGTGCTCTGTCACGGGCTGCCTGGCGGCCGATCCATCACCTCGGGTAGTTGACGTTCAGGTAGTTACGGACAGATAAGTGCCAATGTGGTGGCGCTCCATCCTGCTGAAATATGAATTGTTGTGCTTCTTGTTCGAGCTGAGGGAACAGCCAATTCTCTAACATCTCCAGATGCTGTAGTCCAGTTACAGTAGCACCTTCGAAGAAAAAGGGACCACAAACTTTATTGGCTGAAATGGCACAGAAAACGTTCACCTTAGGCGAGTCACGTTCATACTGAGTTGTTTCCCGCGGATTCTCAGTGCCCCATATACAGACATTGTGACGGTTGACTTTCCCGTTAGTGTGGAAAGTTGCTTCATCACTATACATCTGTTGCGCGGTCGCCATCTTAGCATCAACTGACGCTGACGCCTAGTCAACAGCGCCTCAAGCGAACAAATGTACAACTAAATGAAACTTTATAGCTCCCTTAATTCGCCGACAGATAGTGCTTAGCTCTGCCTTTTGTCGTTGCAGAGTTTTAAATTCCTAAAGTTGTGGTATTCTTTTTGAATCACCCTGTATATCCTACAACAACAATTTTTTAACCTGAAATAACCATTATTCGGCAGATTGGCGAGAAATATGAATGATGTGTAATAGTAAATTTAAAAAAAAATTACCTGTCATAGGATAGAAATAATTACAAAACATATGAATATGGAGGTGTTAAACACAGAGCGGCCAGCTGTAATATTTTAAATGCACATTGATGAGAACATGACATCTGTTATGTGTGGAGTAGTGTAAAGTGCGGAAGGGGACAGAGTAAATATTTAAAGACAGAAAAGTCTTCAACAGTGGAGTAACAAAAATTTCTGTACCCTCATTTCGTGATTAGTATTAAATAACTACACACGTTTTGTGGAAGAGCTGCTGTAATGGCTGAGTAACGATTAAGAAACCAGGTATTATACGAGGGTTGAGTGAAAAGTAAAGCTCCCACCTTCGTAACTCTTTAACACAGCATTGGTATGCGGCAGCTACTGGCTTGTTCCGTAGCCTCTTCTCTACAACTCCAGTTGGCGGGAAGCCTTAGCACTGAACGGTTGTGTTGTTACAGTGTAAAGTATGGAACCCTGCGCAGACGGTCGGTCAATGCGATTTAAGCAACGTGCAGTCATTGAATTCTTGATAACAGGAGGTATCACCTCAAAGGAAATTCTTCAGAGAATGAAAGCAGTTTATGGTGATTGTGTTGATGTGACTGCTGTGCGTCGTTGGGCGAGAAAATTTAAAGATGTTGAGGAGGGAACATCTGACCTGCGTGACAAATAGTTAGACGTCCTGTGACAGGAGCCACCGAGTTTCGCAAGCAAAATGTTGACAGATTGATTCAGGACGATCGTCGTATCACTCAGAGAGAAATTGCAAGCACAATAGGCATTTCACAGGAACGTGTGGGTCACATTACTGCTTTGCTTGGCTATCGGAAGATCTGTGCGCGATGGGTACCCCGGGTGTAGACTCCTGAAATGAAAGCGCAGAGACCTGAAATTTGCAAGGAACTCCTCTCGCGTTACGTGAATGAAGGTGACTCCTTTCTGCATTCGGTTGTGACAGGAGACGAAACGTGGGTACCCCATTACGACCCGGAGACGAAACGACGGTCTATGGAATATCGGCAGAAAGACTCACCCCAGAAAAAGAAATTCAAGGCGCAGCCCTCAGCTGGAAAAATCACGTCCAAGTGTTCTGGGACGCAGATGGTCTTATTCATGCTGATTTCCTTGATAGTGGAACAACAACAAATTCAGAGGGTTACATCACAACGCCGCGAACCCTGAAACAAGGATAAGAAGGATCCGAAAGGAAAAGGGAAATTTTTGCCTGCAGCATGACAATGCCACACCACATACTTCACGTGCAACCACATTAGAACTTCAGTGACCTAATCTAACCACCGTACGGCAGCCTCCAAGCAGTCCAGATTTATTACCATCTGACTCCCATCTGTTCCCGATAATGAAAGACGATCTGCGGGAACATCATTATGCTTCTGATGAAGACGATGAGAGAACTGTGAGACTGTGGTTGCGGAAACGGAGTTCGACTTCTTCCGTGACGGCTTCAGAAAACTTTTTCATCGTTGGCAGAAATGTATCCAATTGGCTGGTGATTATGTGGAAAAGTAAATATTGGTAATTAAAGATCACATTCTAAGTATTATTTCTGCATTTTATTTATTAAAATATTCCCATCCAAACCCAATTAACGAAGGTGGAGGCATTACTTTCCATTCAACCCTCGTATCATACAGTCTAAAATTACAATGTAAAAAGTTAGGACGGGGAATGAAATTCTCGAACTCTACTGTTCTAACTCAAAATTTTAGTCACCACGCTGCTTTTCTTCTTTTTTACTATATCTTTTATTAACTGAAGTTAAATGGATTACAAGGTTTTAAAATCTTTGTGCCTGGCTTAGTAACTATCAGCATAACATTCAAATTATTTACGTTAATAATAGTATGATGATGATGATAAAAGTATAATATGACAGTGAGTACTTTATATTCGCGAAACCATATTTTTTAAACAAAATAGAATTCTTGTTCCAGAACATTTTCTTCACGTTGTGTTATAACCATATTGATTGAACCCCTTTTATATGTAAGTTAGAGAAAATAAACAGCAGAATTTTAGCAAATGCTTCTTGAGTTTTTTCTAAAATATGAATTTCACATGTGTTACAAGATAATAAGCAGGTTATATCGGTGTTTACTATATAAATGATCTGTTGAAAAATTTTGTTGACAAAACTGATGTGCCCATTTCTTATTAATCAGACAGTACACATATATTTAAATGATGGCAATAATAACTAAATTTAAAAAGTTACACCAGACAATGGCTTGTCTTTGTTGAATTCTCATATGTAGTCCCAAAACGCTTTGTATTTTAAATCGATTTTCCTTATAACTTAACATGGTTATCCCAACTGATCTTTCACAAGACTTAAATGTGTTACTGACTCTGATGCTACTCTTCGTCGTCATTTTACCTTTCTTAACCTGTCTCAAGAATCAGGAACGAATAATTGCACACTGGCTGTCCACACCTGGTTCCTAGATGAGATTAAGACCGTACTGTTGTAATGACTAATAGTCGATAAATTCCTCTGTAACTGTACCTTAGAGTTTGACGAGAAAAAATGTATAAATCGACTGTTTAAATTTGAGAATCGAAACATTTGGATGATCTTTCCTGTGATGCTTCTTGCCCCTAACCTGAGTATCTTCCTCATATGTTTTACGAATCGTGCCATGCAATGCTGGCATGGATTTCTCAAACCCAGTGCGCCGTTGATACAAGAGGTGGCTCTGTTGAGGAATATCAGTTTGAACAAACTGAATCCCCGGACATTCACGGCAGTGAAAGTTTCCGCAAAAGTACCCAATAAATGTGCCAAATATGAAGTGTGGGGTGGTCGGCATCGGCTATTGCTGTGTATACACCCACAAGCGAGTCTCTCATGCGACTCTCCGTCATGATATACAGAAAGATGAATGACGCATTTGTTCCTGGCCCTATCGCACAGCCGGCCGGAGTGGCCGAGCGGTTCTAGGCACTACAGTCTGGAACCGCGCGACCGCTACGGTCGCAGGTTCGAATCCTGCCTCGGGCATGGCTATGTTTGATGTCCCTAGGTTAGTCCTTAGGTTAGTTAGGTTTAAGCAGTTCTAAGTTCTAGGGGACTGATGACCTTAGATGTTGTCCCATAGTGCTCAGAGCCATTTGAACCATTTTTGAACCTACCGCACAGGGTGTAATTAAATTCTGTTTACAGATTTTGAGGGTTTCTGGTGGGGACCAAGACGGTTGAGATGGTAAAGTTTAGCGTGGGAACTCATTTCCGGAATCGAACCATTTTCCCGCCACATGCAAAATACCGTAATACACGTTACTGCTTGGCGTCTGGTCCACTTACAAGTAGTGCTCGATGTGACGACCATCGACGTCACTACAGATGTGGTACCTCCGTACCATGTTCTGGTATATACGATGACCAATCCCTAGTCCTGCAGCATCCTCTGCAGCAGTAACTTGCACTAGTAACTCATCTTGGTTTTCGTAAATCAAGGATTTCGTGTCGGTTCAGTTTAAAGTGAAAATATGACGATTATAACTGCCAGATATCATGCCTCGTCTGTTATGATAAATCCCTGTACTGGACAGGACGAAACGTAGGGGTTAATAATTTTTTCATATTACATACAGATATTTGAAAAAACACATAAATTACGAATTCATACCTTGTTTTTTTTCAAATATCTGTAATTACGATTTAAAAACTAATAGCTACATGTATACAAACAGCAAAGAACACTCTTTATCTTTAACAGATGAAAAATAAAAGCCCACTGAAGATGCTTCAACTGCAGTGAAACATGTTTGGATTAAAAAACGAAACTGTGTTTTGCTTAAGGCGGACCCTATCCAAAAACATACCTATTGTTAAGCAAATACGAAAGAAAAGTGCTTGAACCCCAAGATGACAATTATAATAATTTATCATTTTAAGAATTCATTTTGCTTTTTTCATATATGCATTACAAAACTCTAATTTTCCTGTCACAAATCAAGGACTTTAAATAACAAAGAATAAACACTTCATAATTGCAGATACACAGTTACATAAAAAAACTACTTCTAATCGATATAAATGTTACAATGTGTCTTCACAAAGGCGTGTGAGTTTTTTGCGGACCACAGATTTGAGTTACGAATGCTTTTGAGACCATCACGTGTCAAAGTGGCTTCATCACTTAACAATATTAATGAGATTGCTCGATGACTTCGAATTAGTCAACGAAAAGATTGTTATCGTCTAGCTTTCATCTCCTTCATGAAAGTGTGGAATACGTTGTAAATTATGAGTATAAGGACAGTGAATACGTAATATCCACCATAATCTAGTGTGTGGAACACCGATAGGTGTAGAAATTCTGCGTGGCCATGTTCAAGGACTACGTTCTTCCAAGTGAATAATGTCTTTTACTTCAGCCAAGCTCTGTTCTATTGCGAGTTCGGATGTGATACGACTGCTTGATACTGTACCAGTCTGACTGACCTTAAAACACTGTTTATACTCGAAGGCTAGGAAATGGTCTACCGTTTTCTCTGCCAGCAGCAACAGTTTTTCCATTAAAAAACCCTTTTACTTATACCATATAGGCGTATTAAGCATTTGCAAATTCGTATGGCATACTTAAAACGATACTGTAGACAAAAAATTGCAATCACAATTGAAAAATTTAATTACCTAAACGAAAGTACAGCTCCACAACTTGAAAACCAGAACAAAAATGACAATCAGTAACTAAAGCCATAGAGACTGGAGTACCATCACGCCAAATGAAAACTTATCGCGGTCGTCGTGAATATCACTGTAAACAATGGAAACTGGACATATGCTACATGGAATGCTTTAGTCGATGTACAATTATGTGAAGAAGTTAAGGACGAAAGTATCATCCACATGTGTCACTGACAAGTAACATAGCTTGATGAAACTTGGACCATGAGTAGAAAGAATTGCTACAGTACACTGCAGTAAAGAAGATTTTTTTACAATGTTACTTATAATCCGTCTTGACTGCAAAATGTTTATTCATATGACCGGTTTCGGTTCCTCTGGAACCATCTTCAGATCTGTAACGATAATGATACTAATTTACTATTTCACGAATGCAAACCTTTTTCATCCTATCTAATCAACATCGAATATACCAGAAAGTACCAGATATTTCTGTTACAGGAGTAACCCGTCCAAAAACAGCACCTATCACATACTGCATCACATAAAATTGGTTGGCAGAATGCACATCATTTATATTAATTATAACACTATTACCGAGAGGTGGCGTCTGGTACATTTGTTACATTACATATGCACATACTGTATTCACTAGATTTTTGAAATTAAGTTTTATCTCTAAAAATACTTAATTAAAATCTGTAGATGTCAAGGTTAAAATCTGTACTTATCAAAATTTTAAAAAACACACAGTAAAATTATCATTTTTATACGATCTAAAAACAAAGGGCGATTTCTATATCTATGGCGCTGGTGTAGACTTGTTTTCCTCCATGGTCTGCTTCCGTGGTTCCCGCCATTTCGGTGTTGTGCCGCGATCGCTCTGACGTCCATCGCCGTGGGCAAGAGGGCCAGGCGCTGCACGCATCTTCCAGCCTCTCCATCACGCACCATCTCTCGTCCCTCGGCCTGGATCTCCACACGCAACAGTTGTCATCTTAGTAAGTCGTCATAAATACTAAAATAGGCGTTATGATTGAACTCGCTTTGCTCGTTGAGGATTAAATCCGGATTTTTCTTTTTCTGTGGGTGTATATTTAAATTTCTTCCAAAATGTTAAGAAAACAAAACAGCGTTTGGGGTGCATATGGATACCTCAAAGCACTCAGTCACGAACATTGAACAAAATTTACACATACTGTATAGAGCTCATAAGGGACGGTTACTTTACATTTGTGTGTAGTTAACAAGAACGATAACAGTGATCCTCATCGATCAACATTACTGTCGTAGTGCTAGTGTACAACTGATCATAGCTGATCACTTGTGTAATGTAAATGGGGACAGTGTCGAATCAACCATTATAGGGCAGTGTTCGATCGATATATCTTTGAACATCTGTTTATCGTAAAGTGGACAGCGTTGAATCAACGTGTATAGAGCAAAGTTTAGTATCTCTCTCCAGTTTTGTACTGGAAAATAGACAGTATCAAATAAACCCATGTAGATCAGTGTTCAGTATATCTTTGAACAACTGTTTACTGTGAACTGGACAGTGCTGAATCAACGTGTGTAGAGCTATCTTTGGCATATCTTTGAACAGTTGTTTACTACAAACTGGACAGTGTCGATTGAACCTGAGTAGAGCAATGTTTGGTATATTGTGGTCGAGCTGTTTACTGTAAAATGGACAGCTTAAAATCAACCTGTGTGCACTAATGCTTATTATATCTTTGAACAGCTGATTATCATACAGTTAATAGTGTCGAAACAGCCAGGGTAGAGATATGTTCAGTACATCTCTGAACAGCTGTTTACTGTAAACTGGCCAGTATCACATAACCGATGTAGAACAGCGCTCGGTGTATCTCCGAACAGCTGTTTACTCCATACCGGACAGTGCTGAGTCAACCCAGATAGATCGATGTTTGCCGTAACTTTGAACAGCTGTTTACAGTAAACTGGACGGTGTCGAATCAACCTGGGTAGAGGAATGTTCTGCACGATATAATATGACCTTTTACGTTCGCGTACTTATGCCACTACGGCAATAACGTTACTTTAAATCATTGACGGAAATGGAATGTTCTCACTCGTGTTTATTACGACAATGGTTACATATGAAAATGAGAGATGCATATTTGTATACACCCACAAATACCCATGATGTAATTTTAAGAGTTCAGGAGTATGCAGTTGGTACTGACCAGCAGTTGTATCTGCTGTGCACGGTATAAATGACAGTGATTGTATGACAGCCGGGTTGCCTTCCTGGTGTTAGTTTTGTACTCTGAAAGTAGGCCGCTTCCTCTTTAAAGATACACCAGTGGCTCCAATCCAGACCATCTGTCTAAGTGAGGGCCTAAAAATTTGTTATTAGTTCTCCAAAGTGAAGCTAGTACACGCAGATAAGGAGAGCGCACATATTGTTTCTGTCGGTAAGCACCGTTTTAGACACGTCGATTTATTCACGCGTCTTATCAAACTGTCTGAAGACGAAGTTACCCTAATTTTGAATTCGGTTGTGTGTTGAACTAATAACAAACACACCCGAAGGATAATATCTGTGGAGCATTTTTGTGTATGGCATCTATTATTTATAATCCTGTGTATGGCGGAGTGGGGGGGGGGTCAATGTTCAGCGTTTGATTTAAGTAGTTCACGTATAAAATGGCTTTATGACAGTAAAAAAGCAAGAAGTTAAAATTTTTTGGGTTTTTCTAAACAATAATTCTTTCCAGGATCTTCCGACTTTTCGACGTTCTTGCTGACGTCTTCTTTTGGGGACTGGTTACACATTACCAACCTGAAGGACACTTTTTCCCGCATTTATTGCCATAAATGTTGATGATTGGCCATTTAACGACGTTGCGATGATTTGATTTCGTTCAGCAACTTACTACTCTCTGGAGGACGGAATGTGAGTGGCTCCATTTTTATGTTGGCGTTTATGTTTTCACGCTATGCCTGTGACGTCCTCTAGCAATGGCAGCCGGCAACCAAACCATCGCCGGCCTAAAGCTGGAGTCACGAACAAAATCCGAGGACTCAACTGATTCACAATGGCCACGAAATCTTCTGTTCTTCTACATCTACATCTATACTCCGCAAGCCACCTGACGGTGTGTGGCGGAGGGTACCTTGAGTACCCCTATCGGTTCTCCCTTCCATTCCAGTCGTGGAAAGAAAGATTGTCGGTTTGCCTCTTTGTGGGCTCTAATCTCTCTGATTTTATCCTCATGGTCTCTTCGCGAGATATACGTAGGAGGGAGCAATATAGTGCTTGACTCCTCGGTGAAGGTATGTTCTCGAAACTTCAACAAAAGCCCGTACCGAGCTACTGAGCGTCTCTCTTGCAGTCTTCCACTGGAGCCTATCTATCATCTCCGTAACGCTTTCGCGATTACTAAATGATCCTGTAACAAAGCGCGCTGCTCTCCATTGGATCTTCTCTATCTCTTCTATCAACCCTATCTGGTACGGATCCCACACCGGTGAGCAGTATTCAAGCAGTGGGCGAATAAGTGTACTGTAACCTACTTCCTTTGTTTTCGGATTGCATTTCCTTAGGATTCTTCCAATGAATCTCAGTCTGGCATCTGCTTTACCGACGATTAATTTTATATGGTCATTCCATTTTAAATCACTCCTAATGCGTACTCCCAGATAATTTATGGAATTAACTGTTTCCAGTTGCTGACCTGCTATATTGTAGCTAAATGATAAAGGATCTTTCTTTCTATGTAATCGCAGCACATTACAGTTGTCTACATTGAGATTCAATTGCCATTCCCTACACCATACGTCAATTCGTTGCAGATCCTCCTGCATTTCAGTGCAATTTTCCATTGTTACAACCTCTCGATATAGTACAGCATCATCCGCAAAAAGCCTCAGTGAACTTCCGATGTTATCCACAAGGTCATTTATATATACTGTGAATAGTAACGGTGCTACGACACTCCCCTGCGGCACACCTGAAATCACTCTTACTTCGGAAGACTTTTCTCCATTGAGAATGACATACTGCGTTCTGTTATCTAGGAACTCTTCAATCCAATCACACAATTGGTCTGATAGTCCACATGCTATTACTTTGTTCATTAAACGACTGTGGGGAACTGTATCGAACGCCTTGCGGAAGTGAAGAAACACGGCATCTACCTGGGAACCCGTGTCTATGGCTCTGTGAGTCTCGTTGACGAGTAGCGCGAGCTGGGTTTCACATGACCGTCTTTTTCGAAACCCATGTTGATTCCTACAGAGTAGATTTCTAGTCTCCAGAAAAGTCATTATACTCGACCATAATACGTGTTCCAAAATTCTACAACTGATCGACGTTAGAGATATAGGTCTATAGTTCTGCACATCTGTTCGACGTCCCTTCTTGAAAACGGGTATGACCTGTGCCCTCTTCCAATCTTTTGGAACGCTACGCTCTTCTAGAGACCTACGGTACACCGCTGCAAGAAGGGGGGCAAGTTCCTTCTAGTGCTCTGTGTAAAATTGAACTGGTATCCCTTCAGGTACAGCGGCCTTTCCTCTCTTGAGCGATTTTAATTGTTTTTCTATCCCTCTGTCATCTATTTCGATATCTACCATTTTGTCATCTGTGTGACAATCTAGAGATGGAACTACAGTGCAGTCTTCCTCTGTGAAACAGCTTTGGAAAAAGACATTTAGAATTTCGGCCTTTAGTCTGTCATCCTCTGTTTTAGCACCATTTTGGTTACAGAGTGTCTGGACATTTTGTTTTGATCCACCAACCCCTTTGACATAAGACAAAAATTTCTTAGGATTTTCTTCCAAGTCAGTACATAGAACTTTACTTTCGAATTCATTGAACGCCTCTCGCATAGCCCTCCTCACTCTACATTTTGCTTCGCGTAATTTTTGTTTGTCTGCAAGGCTTTGGCTATGTTTATGTTTGCTATGAAGTTCCCTTTGCTTCCGTAGCAGTTTTCTAATTCGGTTGTTTCCTCTGGAAAACAATGCACTACTGTGCGCAGTCTTGAGACCTGTAAGGATGACGGTACTGTTATTGATAAGGATGTAGACGTGATTGGAGAGAACGTGTTATGAGTTGTTTTTCATTTTTGAGAAGCGTAGGGAGCTGGATTTCATTGACATGTAGGACTCCAATTATGCAGTGAAGATGTAGGTTTGAGCCTGGCGTGCATCTGCAACTTTAAGGCTGACTCATGGTTCATCCCATCAAGAATTCGATGTAAGAACAAGAACAAACCGTTGCGCGATCAATAGGTCGCCTCTTTGTTGTAGTCGTGTGTCGGCTCCACGCTGTCCTTTCTGGACCACTGTATGGCTATGTCTGGTGAGCTTCCGATTTGGTTTATCGGATGCGAGTAAGCCGACCATCAGCAGTAACCATAGGTATAATCGCCATTTCCTGTACCAGTACTGTGACTGTTTAGCTTTCTGGTTGTTTGTGCGAGATTCACGCCCGGTTCCGAATCAAACTTCTGGTTATCGATCCCGCTTCTGTTTCTAGGCAGGAAAATTGCATGTGGTTTCCTATAAAACACCTGCATTTCTTTATTTAATGCTCGAATCTGTTACTTGTGAAGAGATTTCTCAACACCCATGTTGGCTGCTGTAAGGTGTCGGATTTATGACGGCGCTCATTTATATATTAAGTGGGTTCATTTCAAGTGCCACGCCCTGCATATACTATTATTGGAGTGGAAAGTTGCATTTATTGTCATGTTGAACATTTACACTGCCAAATTTGACTGTATTTTTTCATTGTTTGTAAGAGTTGGTCCCCTTTATATTAATTATTAAGTCTCTCTCAGTGAGGACGTGTTACTAATGTCATATACGTAGCTGTAATATTATTCAAAAGCTTATGTTGTACCCGCTATTAGTGAGCGGCACGTTAGCTTGTGGTTTAGTGCTACAGGCCGGGTGGCGGTTACTTGTTTACCTCTCGCCCACATGGTGCGAGATTGACATTATTTGTGGCAGTCGAACTTCCTGCTCGGTATTTGCATTTGCAACTGTGTTTGGATGTAAACCGCCTTACAACTTTCATTGATTTGACTATGTCAGTGAACGCATTATTGTGGCCAAGATAGACACAAAGCCCACGCCTACTACAGTAGTACAAGTTTATATGCCAACTAGCTCTGCAGATGACGAAGAAAGTGATGAAATGTATGAGGAGATAAAAGAAATTATTCAGATAGTGAAGGGAGACGAAAATTTAAGTCATGGGTGACTGGAATTCAATAGTGAGAAAAGGAAGAGAATTAAACGTAGTAGGTGAATATGGAATGGGGTAAGGAATGAAAGAGGAAGCCGCCTGGTAGAATTTTGCACAGAACATAACTTAATCATAGCTAACACTTGGTTCAAGAATCATAAAAGAAGGTAGTGTACATGGAAGAAGCATGGAGGTACTGGAAGGTCTCAGACAGGTTATATAATGGTAAGACAGAGGTTCAGGAACCAGGTTTTAAATTGTAAGACATTTCCAGGGGCAGATGTGGACTCTGACCACAATCTATTGGTTATCAACTGTAGATTAAAACTGAAGAAACTGCAAAAAGATGGGAATTTAAGGAGATGGGACCTGGATAAACTGAAAGAACCAGAGGTTGTACAGAGTTTCAGGGAGCGCATAAGGGAACAATTGAAAGGAATGGGGGAAAGAAATACAGTAGAAGAAGAATGGGTAGCTTTGAGGGATGAAGTAGTGAAGGCAGCAGAAGATCAGGTAGGTAAAAAGACGAGGGCTAGTAGAAATCCTTGGGTAACAGAAGAAATATTGAATTTAATTGTTGAAAGGACAAAATATAAAAAAGCAGTAAATGAAGCAGGCAAAAAGGAATACAAACGTCTCAAAAAAGAGATCGACAGGAAGTGCAAAATGTCTAAGCAGGGATGGCTAGAAGACCAATGTAAGGATGTAGAAGCTTATCTCACTTGGGGTAAGATAGATACTGCCTACAGGAAAATTAAAGAGACCTTTGGGGAAAAGGTATGAATATCAAGAGCTCAGATGGAAACCCAGTCCTAAGCAAAGAAGGGAAAGCAGAAAGGTGGAGGGAGTATATAGAGGGCCTATACAAGGGTGATGTACTTGAGGAGAATATTATGGAAATGGAAGAGGATGTAGATGAAATGGGAGATTTGATACTACGTGAAGAGTTTAACAGAGCACTGACAGACCTGAGTCGAAACAAGGCCCCAGGAGTAGACAACATTCCATTAGAACTACTGACAGCCTTGGGAGAGCCAGTCCTGGCAAAACTCTACTATCTGGTGATCAAGATGTATGAGACAGGCAAAATACCCTCAGACTTCAAGAAGAATATAATAATCCCAACCCCAAAGAAAGCAGGTGTTGACAGATGTGAAAATTACCGAACTATCAGTTTAATGAGCCACATCTGCAAAATACTAACGCGAATTCTTTACAGGCAAATGGAAAAACCGGTAGAAGCCGACCTCGGGGAAGATCAGTTTGGATTCTGTAGAAATTTTGGAACACGTGACGCAATACTGACCCTACGACTCATCTTAGAAGATAGATTAAGGAAAGGCAAACCTACGTTTCTAGCATTTGTAGACTTATAGAAAGCTTTTGACAATGTTGACTGGAATACTCTCTTTCAAATTCTGAATGTGGCAGGGGTAAAATACAGGGAGCGAAAGGCTATTTACAATTTGTACAGAAAGCAGATAGCAGTTATAAGAGTCGAGGGGCATGAAAGGGAAGCAGTGGTGAGGAAGGGAGTGAGACAGGATTGTACCCTCTCCCCGATGTTATTCAATCTGTATATTGAGCAGGCAGTAAAGGAAACAAAAGAATAATTCAGAGTAGGTACTTAAATCCATGGAGAAGAAATAAAAACTTTGAGGTTCACCGATGACATTGTAATTTGTCAGAGACAGCAAAGGACTTGGAAGAGAACTTGAACGGCATGGACAGTGTCTTGAAAGGTGGATATAAGATGAACATCAACAAAAGCAAAACGAGGATAATGGAATGTAGTCGAATTAAGTCGGGTGATGCCGAGGGAATTAGATTAGGAAATGAGACACTTAAAGAAGTAAAGGAGTTTTGCTATTTGGGGAGCAAAATAACTGATGATGGTCGAAGTAGAGAGGATATAAAATGTAGATTGGCAATGGCAAGGAAAGCGTTTCTGAAGAAGAGAAATTTGTTATCATCAAGTATAGATTTAAGTGGCAGGAATTCGTTTATGAAAGAATTTTTATGGAGTAGCCATGTATGGAAGTGAAACATGGACCGTAAATGGTTCGGACAAAAAGAGAATAGAAGCTATTGAAATGTGGTGCAACAGATGAATGCTGAAGATTAGATGCGTACATCACATAACTAATGAGGAGGTATTGAATAGAATTGGGGAGGAGTTTGTGGCACAATTTGACTAGAAGAAGGGATCGGTTGGTAGGACATGTTTTGAGGAATCAAGGGATCACCAATTTAGTATTGGAAGGCAGCGTGGGGGGTAAAAATCGTAGAGGGAGACCAAGAGATGAATACACTATGCAGATTCAGAAGGATGTAGGTTGCAGCAGGTACTGTGAGATGAAGAAGCTGGCACAGGATAGAGTAGCATGGAAAGCTGCATCAAACCAGTCTCAGGACTGGAGACCACAACAACAACAACAAATCATTGAAAAATTATCTACTAGATTTTGACTGTTGTCGACGACCTTGGGTCTATAGTAGACACCTGGCCCGATATCTGTACTAAACTCTGTATTCCTCTGTTTAATTACTCTACCATTTGTGTTTCCTCTGGTGGAATTGTGTGGAACATCCCTGGCTGCAAGAGCAGGCGCAGGGTCCGAAAGGGGAGCCAAGTCGGCGCTCGAGCGAAAGGACAACCTTGTGCTGGTGATCCTACACCATTTAGCCTTCCCGAGGCCATTAGGCGTTGCCAAGACATAGTTGTATAGCACGTTGATGAAATTATTTGTGTCTTAATCATTGCGCGCCTACTGAAATTGTCCTGTAGTTTTTTGTATTTATTGATTATCTAAATTATTGAAGTGACTAATCTGCCATTTGAGTAATTACTAGATTCATTTATTTAAATACGTTTATGAACGTGTGGTCTGACCAACTAAATGGTTGCTAATCTTACTCGTTGTATTTACTGTTGGTTTTTGAACTTTCCAAACAGTAGGAGATTAAACATCTGTTAATACCATTCAGAACGCGATGTTTAATATCAGTTTGGCTTGGTATTTCTTTTGTGTTCCTTGCTCTCTGGCGGTATAGTAATTATCTTATATGGTGATTATTTGTGGAGCATAAATTTGGATTGTAAAAGTTTCTTTCGAGAAAGAATAGTTAACTCTTTTATCGTATTGCTACAGTTTTTATTATCGTGTTTAATCTGCAGCTGACCGGAAGTAGACCACTACATTCCACGTCTTGTGAATGAATGGAGCTTGCCGAGCCCTCACCCCTGCAAGTGCACACGATTTCCTAAGACGCACCTATGTTGAGGAGATTAACACCCCGTATCGGTGTATAGTAGTAGATTTGAAAGTGCTGTGATGTAATAGCAGACGGTTAAGAAGAACAAGAAACAGGTGGTTTTCATGCATGATGGAACTCCAGACAAATGGAGTTCGAAACATTTTATATACATCAACTTTGCTATCAATTTTAAAGTATTGATCTAGTGTCTGGGATCAGTGCCAGGAAGGGGGAACATAAACACATGCACTCCTAACGCTACTCTCCATTGTGTTTAATCTGGTCCGGTATTGTAGCTGTAAATTATTCTGTTTCTTAGTCCTCATTACCAGTGGAGATGTTTTTCCAATAGATGAGTAGTCATTACCACTGGAAACGTTTTTCCAATAGAAGTTTAATAAATCTTAGTATGTTCTGTTAAACTGAATGGAAAGTTCACAACGCGAATGATGCTCATTCTCCCTTTTGCCCTGTCCTTCGTACCACAGACAGCGTGAAGCGTGACTGCATATCACCACAAGTGTTCGATGGGAATCACGTCGGGTGCTCGAACTATCCAGTATGTTCTTCAAACCAATCGTGTACAGTTATGCCCCGGTGACTTGGGGCAGTGTCATCCATAAAAATTCCATCATTGCTTGGGAACGTGAAATCCATGAATGGCTGCAAATGGTCTCCAGGCAGCCGAACATAACTATTTCCAGTCAATGGTCGGTTTCGTTGGACCATGGTACCCAGTCCATTCCATGTAAGCACAGCCCACATAATTTTGGAGCCACAGGGCCTTGTTGACGATCTAGGTCCATGGATTTGGGGAGTCTGTGCCACGCTCTAATCCTATCATCTGCTCTTATCAACTAAAATCGGAATTCGTCCAACCAGGCCACCGTGGTCCAGTTGCGTGGGGTCCAACCGATGTGGTCACGTGCCCAGCAGAGGCGCTGCAGGCGATGTCGTGCTGTCAGCAACGGCACTCATGTCGGTCGTCCGTTGCCACACTGTTCTAACCGGTACATCCGTCGTACTTCCCAAATTAATTTCTGCGGCTATTTCAAGCAGCGTTGCTTGTCTGTAAGCACTAACAAATCTATGAAAACGCCGCTGCTTCGGCTCGTTAAGTGAAGACCACCGGCCACAGCGTTGTCCGTAATGATGAGAGGCAGTGCCCGAAATTTGGTATTCTTGGCATTGTGTGGCGCTCTTGGCACGATTTTCGAAGTGGAACGCCCAACGCGTCTAGCTCCAACTACCATTCCGCTTTCAAAAAATCTTTTAATACCCATCGTGCGGCCATAATCATGTCTCGCTCTATTAATTCTCCATAGAATGGTTAGATCTCAGGAATGATTTCGTGGTCTGGGAGGGGCAAATGGCTGACATTAACGTGGGGAAGGGTGTGAAACACAGATCATTCCTGTTTTCAAGAAGAATCGTAGGAGAGGAATTCAAACAGTAAAAGGACTTTTGCAGTTTCTCGCCTTAGGTTTGGTAACACTGTTGGTATCCTGGGCTCAAGTATTGTCTGCAACAGTTCTATACAACATGTCACTCTAATTCCTTCGTTAGACGTTGTAGTGTAGCAGATCGTGAAAAATGGCAGCTCCAATGTCGCTCTGCAAAAGGAGAAAATGAGAGCAGTGATTAGAGTTTTGTTCAGGCGAGGAGTTAAACCTGCGGAAATTATTCAAGTGTAAGTGCAGTTATGTGACAGCTGTTTTTCGAGAAGCAAGATGTACGAATGGATAGAGCATTTCAAACAGAGAAGAACTTCTCTATGTCGCGAAGAAAAGTCGGGCAGGCTATCGATATAAACTGAGGAAAATTAGGAAGTCGTTGAGGATATAGTGCTGGAAAACAAACCGATCACAGTGGACGAAATCGCCAATACGTTATATATCAGTCACGGTTCAGCGTATTCCATCTTACACGACAGTCTGAATGTTCGGAAAGTGTGTGCAGGATGGGTACCGAAGGAATCAGCGCAGCGTTTGACGCTAAGGACGTACATCTCTCTTAAACATTTCGCCTGTTATCATCGCAAGGGAGATATATTTTAACGACAAAGCGTTACTGTAGACGAAACGTTGGTGCAGCATCACGAACCGGACATGGGAGGTGTGGTAGCCGTTCATTTCACTCCGAGGAGCTGAATAGTGAACAGTAAGAAATATGGTGATGTGTTGCGAACTATACTGAAACCTGCAATAAGATCCAAACGTCAGGGAAAACTGCGAAGCGTGTCATCCTGCAGCAAGATAATGCTCGGCCACATTCTGCCTAACATACAGCCGAAACAATGAAGGATTGGGACTCGAATTACTGCAGCACCCACCATACAGTCCAGAACTTGTTCGAAGCGATTTCCTTATGTTTGGACCTTTGAAGAAAGGCTCAAGATTTGTTACCGATGCAGAAGTCATTGATGCAGTACAAAATTGGTTACAGGTGCAAGCAAAACGCCTTTTTCCAGCGGAATCAAAAAACTTGCGAAACCTTGGGCAAAGTGCATCGAAGTGCTGGGAGGTTATGTAGAAAAATAATTTACATCTCAGTTTTCTATTAGTATAAATAAGTAGTGGAACAAAAAGAACATCACCCCCACTCTCCATTGTTGCTAAATTTATTCAAGATGGCTTATCCAAGATGGTAGAGATACATATGGCAACATCGCAATGACGTCATGGTAGGAAATTCAAATTATGGTGGTGAAGATAGGTCAACTGGGCTACCTCTACTAATATACAGTGCATGCGCTTATGCCGTCTGTCTTCGTGGTAAATGTACGAGTGTCTGGCAGCCGATATCTATACGAATGATGCAAAAGGAGCGATTTTGTATGGTACAGGATACGAATTGTATGTTTACTACATCGACACAGAATGTGGTGATATATTTCTGGGTTGGAGATCGGTTTCACGCTATAATATTCAAGCTCCTGTCCTCAGGGGCAGAGCAGTGTAATTGAGTAAGAGTCTTTCCGTATTTGACGATCTGTAGACCACTTTGCAAGGTTTAATTGTCGATGCAATATGATGATCTGTGCAAAATAGTTTTTTGACACTGAAAGTCTCGTCTGCCCAGAAAGATAAAAAAAAGGGCGGATGGTGCTTTCACACCGGTGGCATCAGTAATTCTTCAGGTAAATTCCGCTGAGAACCTTTTAGATTGTGGGTCACCCTGCAGACATGTCATGGCGATGTGTCAGCCACGCTGGGGGTTAAGCATGAGTGCATGGCTAGATGCAGCTCGTATGCTCTGCTACGATCTCTAGAGAGAAAGCAGTCGATGTTATTCTGGAACAGATTTCAGTAGCGCCATCTATGACGTCAGTATCCACAGGTATCGCGCCATCAGCGGTAAACACACATTCTCAGAGGTGTCCCGCGTATCGGACTGGCGTGTTCGCGCCGCCCGGCGTGCACGCCTTGGAGTTCTGTAGGGGAGCAGTTCGCTGATATGTCGCGTTTTTTACGTGCACTGGGTGTTTGTGCAGTGCATTATTTTAGGCTGTTTAAGCGTTGTGAGCGTGTTGGCAGAGCGTTATTTAAGCATTATTTCGGTGATTTAAGAGATGTTTTCGTGTCTGTCGCATTATTTTGTGAACAGGTCTGTAGGCTGTGCAGTGCATGATTTTGACAGCTGACGATTAGCAAGCGCGTTTGCAGAGCCTTTTACATACATTATTTTTACAATTTACAAGTTGTTTGCGTCTCTGCACATCAGTCTACTGCATTATTTCGGCGATCTACTTTGCAGGCCTGTAGACTATTTACTGTGACCTCAAGGATGCCAGGGTAGTTATTTCGTATCAGTGTAATAAATAATGTAGGTGAAATCCGTCCCTAATTAATTGTTCCAAAATAAATAAAGTACACTTCTTTTTCGATCCAGCAGCCCAGCACAGGCTGAGTCATTTTCCTCTTCATTTTCCCCCCCAGACTGCCACGGGATGAAAGTGCACTCTCATGGCAGTTGGACACCAGACCTCATGGTGAACACACTGGATAGAGCTACTGCATCCAAATGCTTAAATAAAGACTGAAAATAAAAACTTATATCCATCCTGGCCACCAGCCTAGCACAGGGTGAGTCCTTTTCCCGCCATTTTTCCTCCCCAGACCGCCATCTTGGATTACACCATGGAAGGAATGACAGCACCCTCTGGTGGCAGTACTGTGTACTAGGTCAGTTGGACTGCAGACCTCATGGTGAACACAGTGGATGGAGGCACAGCCTCTAATTGTTTAAATAAAGACTGCCTGCAAAATAAAGTCTTACTTCCATCCTATCCAGCAGCCCAGCACAGGTTGCGTCTTTTTTCTACCAACTCCTAGGAAGAAGTGGTGGATGGATGACTTATGTTAGTTGAGGTAGCCCAAGTGACCTATTTTCCCACCATTATTTAAGGTTAATGGAGGTAGCTATGGTGCATATCAGTGTCCTACTGGAATTTGTACTTCTGACCATTTTCTGGGGGAGAGGAGAGAGGTGGAAGGGGGAGGGAGCTATGTTAGTGGAGGTAGCCCAATTGACCTATCTGCCCACCAAAGTTTGAACTTCCCACCTTGATGTCACTGTGGTGTTGCCATATTTATCGCCGCCATCTTGGATGCGCCATCTTAAATAAATTTGGCAACAATTTAGAGTGGGTTGATGCTCTCTTTGCTCCACTACTTTAATATTCCTTTCCTCAAAAGCCCCTTTATTTTATTACTTTCTGTCGTAACTGCAGGCCTATATTGATGTCAATCTTTTGTAGAATTATCGAACAGGCTTTTTTTTCTACATCTACGTGGATACTTTGCAAATCACATTAAAGTGCCTTACAGAGGGTTCATCCAACCACCTTCACAATAGTTTTGTGTTATTCCAATGTCATGCAGCGTGCGGGAAAAAACGAACACCTATATCTTTCCGTGCGTGCTCTGATTTCCCTTGTTTTATAAAAATTTACCTTGCTTCAGAAAAACCACCATGCAGTCTGTAAAGAGACCTTGCAAAACTCAGTTCGCTCTGTTCATCCATGTTATTGACAGTGCTATAGACATCAGTTCTCAGCTTGCTGACGTGTTTCTACAAATCAGGAAGCGATTTGACCGTCCCGCACTGCCGTCCAGTAAAAAAAAAAAAAAAAAAAAAAAAAAAAAAAAAAAAAATCAACTTACCGAATACTGAACCACTGGATTCAACACTTCCTTGCAGAGAGATGTCAACATGTCGCTCTTAACGGAACAAAATCGACAGATGTAACAGTAATTTCGAGAGTACCTCAAGGAAGTGTGATAGGACTATTTACAGTGTATATAAATGATGTAGTTGAATGCGTCAGAAGCTCCTTTAGGATGTTCTCAGATTATGAGGTTGTCTACAAGAAGGTAGTGAAGGCAGTGTAGTGATTTTCAGCAGGACATAGAGAGGATTGATAAATGCCGCAGGGACTGGCAGCTCACCCTGAATGTAAACAAATGTAGCGTATTCCGCAGAGACAGGAAAAAAAAACCACGACTGTGGAGCTACATCATTGACGAGAAATTTCCGGAAACATTATGTGCCGTAAAATATCTACGAGTAACCAACCGGGGCGACTGTTAGTGGACTTATCACATAAATATACACTCCTGGAAATGGAAAAAAGAACACATTGACACCGGTGTGTCAGACCCACCATACTTGCTCCGGACACTGCGAGAGGGCTGTACAAGCAATGATCACACGCACGCCACAGCGGACACACCAGGAACCGCGGTGTTGGCCGTCGAATGGCGCTAGCTGCGCAGCATTTGTGCACCGCCGCCGTCAGTGTCAGCCAGTTTGCCGTGGCATACGGAGCTCCATCGCAGTCTTTAACACTGGTAGCATGCCGCGACAGCGTGGACGTGAACCGTATGTGCAGTTGACGGACTTTGAGCGAGGGCGTATAGTGGGCATGCGGGAGGCCGGGTGGACGTACCGCCGAATTGCTCAACACGTGGGGCGTGAGGTCTCCACAGTACATCGATGTTGTCGCCAGTGGTCGGCGGAAGGTGCATGTGCCCGTCGACCTGGGACCGGACCGCAGCGACGCACGGATGCACGCCAAGACCGTAGGATCCTACGCAGTGCCGTAGGGGACCGCATTGCCACTTCCCAGCAAATTAGGGACACTGTTGCTCCTGGGGTATCGGCGAGGACCATTCGCAACCGTCTCCATGAAGCTGGGCTACGGTCCCGCACACCGTTAGGCCGTCTTCCGCTCACGCCCCAACATCGTGCAGCCCGCCTCCAGTGGTGTCGCGACAGGCGTGAATGGAGGGACGAATGGAGACGTGTCGTCTTCAGCGATGAGAGTCGCTTCTGCCTTGGTGCCAATGATGGTCGTATGCGTGTTTGGCGCCGTGCAGGTGAGCGCCACAATCAGGACTGCATACGACCGAGGCACACAGGGCCAACACCCGGCATCATGGTGTGGGGAGCGATCTCCTACACTGGACGTACACCACTGGTGATCGTCGAGGGGACACTGAATAGTGCACGGTACATCCAAACCGTCATCGAACCCATCGTTCTACCATTCCTAGACCGGCAAGGGAACTTGCTGTTCCAACAGGACAATGCACGTCCGCATGTATCCCGTGCCACCCAACGTGCTCTAGAAGGTGTAAGTCAACTACCCTGGCCAGCAAGATCTCCGGATCTGTCCCCCATTGAGCATGTTTGGGACTGGATGAAGCGTCGTCTCACGCGGTCTGCACGTCCAGCACGAACGCTGGTCCAGCTGAGGCGCCAGGTGGAAATGGCATGGCAAGCCTTTCCACAGGACTACATCCAGCATCTCTACGATCGTCTCCATGGGAGAATAGCAGCCTGCATTGCTGCGAAAGGTGGATATTCACTGTACTAGTGCCGACATTGTGCATGCTCTGTTGCCTGTGTGTATGTGCCTATGGTTCTGTCAGTGTGATCATGTGATGTATCTGACCACAGGAATGTGTCAATAAAGTTTCCCCTTCCTAGGACAATGAATTCACGGTGTTCTTATTTCAATTTCCAGGAGTGTAGTAGAAAAAGCAGGTGCTAGCCTGAGATTTGTGGTAAGGAAATATAACTCACCTAAGAAAAGCATTATCAACTAGGACTAATAGAAGACAGTAGACTCAAAGATGAACAGTGCGTTTCATCACAGGGTCGTTTAGCTGGAGCGAGAGCATAACAGACATGCGCAACAGACTTCATTGGCAGACGGTACAAGAGAGGTGTTGAGCATCAAGTAGAGGTTTACTTTTAAAATGCTGAGAGAGTAAGTTCCAGGAAGAATTGCATAACATATTACTTCCTCTCAAATTCGTCTCACCGAATGACCACAACAAAGAAATTCGAGTTTTTAGAACTAATACAGAGGTTTGCCGACAGTCGTTCTTCCCACGCGCCATTCGCGGGTGGAACAGGGATGGGCGGATCAGATAATAGAACCAGGAGCTCTCCGCCACCCACCGATATGTGGCTTGCGGAATATTTCGTGCATTGTGGATATAGGTGTGTGTTGGCAGTAGGACTGTTGATATTTTCAAAAACATCGGGAATCCCATATAAAGGTATTTTAAAAATATCGCTATCGGATGTCGAAATATCGAAAAATTTATCTATATATCGACATACTTGTGGAAAGAATATCGACTTATATGCCTGTAAAAAGTTCTTCTTTCTTGGAATCTTTTTCTTGCTTCGACGCGGCGTCGGCCATGTTGCTATTGATTTGGCAGTGTTAGTTGCAGAGGGTGGCTGGATGCACTTCATGCCCCCACCTCGAACCCCCCTGGGATGGAATGAGTGTACCCCAGCTGCCTGCATCTGCCATGGAATTGTGCGAACGTTTTCAAATGTCTGCGAGTCGTGGAACTGAGGCGGAACGTGAGGACCAGTCCGGTATTCACATAGCGGGATGTGGAAAACCGCCTAAAAACCACATCCAGGCTGGCCTGCATACCAGCCCTCGGCGTTAATCCACCAGGCGGATTCGATTTGGGGCCAGCGCATCTACGTGAGTCCAGGAAGCAGCGCATCTACCCTGGCGGGTAGATTACATGCGTAAAAAGATATGGGCTGCATATCGGAAATACTCTGTCGACTTTAGAGTTGTATATTTATGGATTGATTTATTGTTAGATATAATGTAAATCAACAAGCTAGCAGCCTCCCTGTTCCCCTTAGGGTAAGAATTGATGAGAAAACGATGCACGCTTATGTTTGCCGATAACCTCTTTGCTAACAATGGCAACTACATGTAAGTGGGACAATAAAAGGTGTGTGATGGGTCCATTGTTCGGTTTCATCAGATATTGGATTTGTTCGGAACACTTCATCTTCTCATGCCGGTATTTTCATTTCTGCAAACGCCAAAAACCTAGCAGTTGTAGTGTCAAAACTGCGCGCTGAAGCTGGTAGCGGCGATTACGTCAGTATTTCGCCTCACATGTCTCCGCCCACCGCAACAGCCAATTTTCTCATTTAGAATTTTGTTTACCATTTTCAGCAACTGTTCTTGAACGATGTCGATGTGTAGAAAGAGCACACTACATGCGTTAATTTTTTTTTAACACAACTGGTGTGCTGTTTCCTCACATCTGAAATCTTGTTATTCCATTCACACAGCTACCCCCAGCGAGGTAGGAGCTCTTCATATGTGCCACATGTAATTCGTCATACATTCAAAGAGCAAGATTGGACGTGGTGAAAGCTCAAAATTAGTAAGACTTTTTCTCACTGTGAAAGTAAAGTTATGTCCCTACTACAATTTCAGAAGAACAACTTCAAATATTTTCCGAAAATAGTGAGAAAAACGTAATATAAAATAAAAAGATCATAAAAAAAACACTCAACGGAGACCAAATCCAAAGTAAAATTTATGGGAGAATTGAGCACAGAATTTGAAATAGACACAGGAGTACAACATCCCCAGCGCTCTTCAATTGTGCTCTCGAAAAAGTTGTTCGAGAATGGAGAAAAGCAGGTGCACCAGCACACAGCACACAGACTGGGACCAAAACGTAAGGGCATAGAATTAGACTGTTTAGCATTTGCTGACGACATGGAACTGATCGCCGAAGACATTACCGATGCACAGAAACAGCTAGAATTATTACAAGAGGAGGCAGCAAAAAAAAAAAAAAAAAAAAAAAAAAAAAAAAAAAAAAAAAAAAAAAAATTGAAAAAACATAATTTATGACTGACATCAAAGATGAACCTTCTGATCTCAAAATTGGTAATAACTACATCTCTCGAGTAAAAGAATTTAAATATTTAGGTGAATGGACTGCAGAAAATTGTAATGAAAAGAAATCTGTCAGATCAAGAGTCCAGAAAATGGAGACGGCACTTCAGTTAACAAAAAACGTTTACAACAAAAAGAGTCTTTCGTAGAACTGCAAAATACGACACTACGCAACAGTAATTAAACACGAAGCTCTCTACGCAACTGAGACACTAAATCTTCAACACAGAACACTAAAAGGAGAATCAGAAGTGAAACAATGTAAAATATTGAGGAAAATCCTAGGACCAAAATCCAATGCAGAAATACATTAAAAAATCTCCAAAATAACAGACACAATGCGCATGAGAAGAATCCAACTCACGGGGCATTTAGAAAGAATGGACTCAAACAGGTTAACGTACAAAATCCATACATTTTTAAAGAACAAAACCAGAAGACCGAACTCGTACAAACAGACGGAAAAAGTCCTGAGAGAATTAGTTTCCAAATCTACATGACTGAAATGAAATCAGAAAAAGACAAACACACGGGGTTTTGAGGAAGAAGAGAGAAAAACTAACCGACATACGTGGTCTGCGCAACGAAAACTAGCCCATTCGTTGCGTATGAACGAATAGTGGGCGAAAAGGAAGGCCAAAAATGTTGATAACCCATGGTCCTAAGTGATCCATCCGCGAAGAAGAAGAAAAAGAAAATCCCGACACTCGATATTGCCGTTGTCGTATCGATATACCGAGATAAATTGTTGGTTGCATTTGTCGATATTTCTTGTGAAAATATCGATATTTCGTCAACACGCCTAGTTGGCAATCGGTTTGAAGGTGACACGGACAAGTCTTGCGAAGGTACTCCAGGTATTAGAGGAGGCGCGAGAACTTTATCATCTGGTGCAGGATCCGGATGGGCGATGGCACACGGATGCGGAAAGCTAGCTGGGGGTGAGGCGTTCAAGAATTTTCAGGGGATGGTAAACCTCGGGAGGGGCCTCAGCCACTGAGCAATAGAAGTATAAAGAAGTGATTGAAGTGGAATCAGAACGCCGTGCACAAGCGTGGAGGGCGTCTGCTGCCCTGGGGGCTTGCCGATGGATCGCAAAGCGGGCAGATCCCCCGCGGAGCGTGCGGCCTGCGGTGCGCACGAGCGCCAAACAAACACCAGGGGGTGGGCAGAGGCGGAGGCGGAGGCGGGCTTCGATCGCATCGGCCCGCGGCGCTGCGCCCTGCGGCGGTAATGGGCCGGCGTGTTAGCGCCACGTGTCTCGCACGTGTCCGGCCATTATCGCGCCACTTTGTCAGCATTACTTACTTAAGGCCCGCCTTATCACTCCTCCCGCCGCGGCGCCCTGGGCCGACGCCGACGCCCAGCGGTCTTCTCCCCTCCTATTCCCCCCCTCCAAAGATACATGTCCCCTCCCCTACCTGTCCCCCCTCCATTCCGAGACCTCCACCAACCACGGGGTGCTATTTCACAGTTAGCGGGATCTGCGCGGCGTGGGATAAAAAATACTTTCAGCTTAATCAGTACCAGCACTTCTCGCAATTTATAAGGGACTATTACATTACCCAGTGGTGCCCGCAGATTCATTCACACCAATATCATATTCCCTGTCTTACCAAACCTCCTATCCCAAGCTCCTAGAGTAAATGTCACTGGCAGTGTCACCACACAGCACAGCAATATCGAATAGTGTAAGGGGTGGGGGGAGGGGGGGGAAGGGGGGAAAGGTGAGCACTCAACACTTTTCGGTTTTTGCCTTCGGCTTCCCGATTACACGATAGCTAAAATAGTACACAGTACTCCGCGGATCGTACATTACACGATATCACAAGTTGAAGATTGCTTGTTTGATATAATCAAGTTATATTTAACAATATTTCAAATGCAGGAAATGATACAAAATTGTTACGGCTTGTTGACAAACTGCCTATTGGTTTATACCTTGGGTTCTTCGGCCGATATTTGTTTGATGATTTATCTGATGTGTAGTCAGCACGAGAGGCTGGCATTGTCATAGCTTCACTCTCCATCTCTGGTTACGTAAAGCTTTGACAGTGCCACTCACTCGTGCTAGGGAAACAAATCATCAAAGAAACATCAGCCGAAGAACCGGGGACAGAAGCCAATAGGCAGTTTGAAGAAAATCATCTCTGTCCCAGGCCTGGGTAAATATGCTATTGTTATGAGGCAAAATTTCACACAAAAAGAAATTATTGTAACTGTAACAGGCCAAAGGAGAGTTATATAGTCCTCGTGTACTGCCGTTATTAACTTGTATATTGTTTTGCTACGTCAAAATCAACACTATAACCATCATCAGAATCATCATCATCATCATCATCATCATCGTCTCCATCATCGTGATCGTATTAAACATCAGAACAATAACATATCACTAATTTAAATTTAAAAAATTTTAACACAAGGAAACGTATAGTATGGTTGATATTATCATTTCACTTTTTATTGCCATACTTTGCTTCAGTTTTCCTGGTATAGTCTGTATTCCTGTTTCGTCTTCATTGTAGACACGATGGGTCGAAAAATTATAGACTTCAAAATTTCCAAGTAGTTGGAAAAAGTTCCATTTATGCTTTATTGAACCGCTTTACCCTATTCTCCCAATACTGACTTTCTCCCGTTACCTCAAACTTAAATTATGACGAGCGATGAGTGAGCAAGCGCAGTCTTCCCCTTCCATATGGGTTTCTTTAATAAACACGTGATTTACACAGTTACTTTCAGCACACTGATACTCCAGATGTCGGAAGTGTGTAAATATAAAGCCATACAACATAGAATCCAGTTTGATTGTGTGTTTCAACAGTTCAGTTTCCTCTGTCTCAGAAAATACTCTCTTGAACCTCCCCAATGATGCCACTCCATAGTTTGTTTTAAGCCTATTACGTAATGTGGATTCCTTACATCCAAACCTTTTAACTGCACTTCTAATGGAAGATCCATTTTTTATTAGTTTCTCAACCTCCTCTATCGTTTAGAAGACAATGTCGTTGACGGCGTTTTCTCTTTAGCTTCTGTATTAATACTCAATCTGTCGATGTGACATAGTAACCTATAAATTAAGGTCCATTAGATATGTTAAATAAACCTGCACGTTTTGTATTAAAATCGAAGAAAGCACGAGCGTTTAGGGACAAAGGTATGCATGGAGACATTTGACTCACCTGCCCCGTAGGATCTTTGCCCATTGGCGCTAATTTTTGAACGTCTGTTATCACCGGCCCTATATGGCAACTTGTTATACTAACAACAAAGCTTAAAGCGAGAGTTAGGTTATATACTTACATTCGAGGTATTTGTAGACCTTTTGGATTTTGTAATAACAGACAGATAGCCATCAGTTACACTGTAAATACTTAGATCGAAAGTTCTAAAAAAGAATAGCTCACCTCATATCTCGAAAGGCACAAAGCGCAAATTACTAACACAACCCATCCGACTCTTCCACCATAAAAGTTCTCAGCTGGAGACCCAAGGTTGCATCTCTACACTCACAAGTAGGAAAAACTCTGGATACGGATCTGTGCGCCGTGTGCACCATGTAGCGGTCAATGTTGCTCTAAAGCCAGGTCTCACTTTCCTTTTACTAGACCGATGAAAGATGTGCCTTTGGAAAATGTGACTTTAGTTAGTAGCGTAAAGAGTAAGTACTCTACCCGGGTTTGTCGGAATTTATGTGCAACTATGAGAAAGCAAAATGCAGGCACTGCGCAGACAGCGGCGTCGAATGTGTTTTTTTAATGATGTTTGGTTTGTGGGGCGCTCAACAGCGTGGTCACCAGCGCCCGTACAAAGACCCAATTTCTTCACAGCCCAATTTTCTACACAGTACAATCGATCCACTGTCATGAATGATGAAGATGAGGATGAAATGATGAGGGCAACACAAGCACCCAGTCCCCGGACAGACAAAATCCCCAACCTGGTCGGGAAATGAACCTGGGACCCCATGATCCAGAGGCAGCAACGCTAGCCTCTGGACCACGAGCTGCGGACTGATGTGTGATTTTGACTGGCCAGTAAGGGGTCACTTGCTCTTTGCAGTCATGCTTTGTGGGTACGGTCGACTCCAAAGTCAAATCTAAAGGCCGTAAATTTGACTAAATACCTAGGACTTACAATTACGAACAACTTAAATTGGGAGGAACACACAGAAAATGTTATGGGGGAGCCTAACCGAAGACTGAGTTTTATTGGGAGGACACTTAGAAAGTGTAACAGATCTTCTAGGGAGACTACCTGCACTACGCCTGTCCGTCCTCTTTTAGAATACTGCTAAGCAGTGTGGGATCCTTACCAGACAGGATTGACGGAGTACATCGAAAAAGTTCGAAGAAGGTCACGACGTTTTGTATTATCCCGAAATATGGGAGAGAGTGTCACTGAAGTGATACAGGATTTGGGCTGGACATCATTACAACAAAGGGGTTTTTCATTGCGAAGGAATCTTTTCACGCAATTCCAATCACCAACTTTCTCCTCCGGATGCGAAGATATTTTGTTGACATCGACCTACATAGGGAGAAACGACCACCACAATAAAATAAGTGAAATCAGAGCTTGTACGGAAAGATATAGGTGTTAGTTGTTTCCGCGCGCTATACGAGACTGGAATAATAGAGAATTATGAAGGTGGTTCGACGAACCCTCTGGCAGGCACTTAAATGTGATTTGCAGAGTATCCATGTAGATATAAAAAGAAGAAAGGGGCCTCACCAGAATGGTCGAGCTTTAAAAAAATGTATGTTGTTATATAGACTCTATGCTCTGCTACCTCGAAATAAGTTCGAACTTGGGGCTTCTGTCAAGCATTGAAGCAGCATGTATGAACAATTTGAAAAGCTTTGTTAATTATCAGTTGTTGTGAGCTGAGAACGTACTTGAATACAGATGAATTACAGAAACCGTGCTCTGCGATTTCGTAGTGATTCGTTTAAATGTAGAAGCTCTCTTATAGCCCTTGCCCGTATGCAAACGGAAAAGAACTCAGCTGTCAAATACGTTGCGCTGCATAGAAGGACAACAACATCAAGAGAAAACAAGACAACGACCGGAAAATTTGTTATTACAGCTATCTCACAATATATTGAGCACTTAAAACCCACCGAGCGAGGTGGCGCAGTGGTTAGCACACTGGACTCGCATTCGGGAGGACGACGGTTCAATCCCGTCTCCGTCCATCCTGATTTAGGTTTTCCGTGCTTTCCCTAAATCGTTTCAGGCAAATGCCGGGATGGTTCCTTTGAAAGGGCACGGCCGATTTCCTTCCCAATCCTTCCCTAACCCGAGCTTGCGCTCCGTCTCTAATGACCTCGTTGTCGACGGGACGTTAAACACTAACCACCACCACCACTTAAAACCCACAACAAGAAAAACATTGGATGACACTGGAATCGGTCTTTTGCGGTTATTTTTAACGCTCCTCCCCTGAGATGTTAAGAGTGTCTTAACGAGGCAGTAATGTTTTCTAGACATTAAGTTAGACAGGGTGTTTCCGGAAGAATGTGCAAAAATATAACAGGACACAGAGGATGCTCCACTGAACAATCTGAGGTAAGGAACGGGGGGCCGGAGAAACCAGCTTAAGGATATATGGAAGTAAACTTGTCTACCGCCTTGTCTAGCATTACTGTTTCCCACCTTATTTATTTACAACTAACATGCGTACAACTTTACACGTACTGTGCTGTTCATTTACGTGTACATTCTTTATTTCGTGTAAGGAAACAAGGAGGACGAGCCTGATTAGCAGGAAGTCATGTGCGCCCCCGGTAGATAAAAAAGATCTAAAACAGTATAAACATGCTTATGTATCTTCAATTAAAGTGAAGCATGGCTGTCTGTACCATGCTGTTGCTTCGTGAACAGTCAGAGATGCAGTGGCGTCAGTAACAGCGAGCACGCGGTAGTCTTCACTGATAAGAGCTGCGCGCTACGTCACTGCTGATAAGCGCCCAGCCAGCCAATCAGCGACCGACCGGATAGGCGTTGCCCGACCGGAAGTACCCTTTAGCAGCGGATCGCGCTTAGTTAGAACTAGAGCGCGATCCTCCGCTGCTGCCTCGCCAGCGACTAAGTCCGTTTCAAGGTCACCCGCCTTACACAGCGTAAGAGTAGACAGCCATGCATGAACACCCACCCACCTCCACAGGGGTCGTAACCCCTGCAACCTATAGAAGATAAAGATGCTTCAGTAGCTGAATTAATATTTTTTGTCTTTTTAAAAAAAATCTCACGAGATAGAACTAATAGATCATAGTTAATAAATTGATCAGAAATAGATAAAAAACAGAATATAATAATAAAATTCAAAGAGTACAGAGATAATAGTTGAGTAGCCAGAGAATCCAAGAGATCGCAAGAGTAAATCCCAGAGTAACCCAGAGATTCCCAGAGTGCCCAGAGAATCCCAGAGATCCCAAGAGAGCATCACAGAGTGACCCAGAGACTAAAACACCAATAAGAATCGCTTCTCAGCTTTTGGCAAGATCAATGTGTAGTTATATTTAATGAAAGAAAATTATAAACATCTAATAAATCATCTATAAAAACGTGTACCGCCAGAGAGCTGAATGAAAAGATCAACAACGAACTTCAACGGATGTCATGTGACGTCCGCAACAACCAAACACAAAGAACCATAACGAACAATTTTTTTTAAAAAAAAGTGGTCAGCGCGACGGAGTGTCATACCTAACGGCAGGGGTTCGATTCCCGTGTGGGTCGAAGATTTTCTCCGCTCAGGGACTGGGTGTTGTCCGTATCATCGTCATTTCATCCCCATCGCCACGCAAGTCGCCGAAGTGGCGTCAACTCGAAAGAGTCGCACCAGGTGAACGGTCTACCCGACGGGAGGCCCTGGCCACACGGCATTTTCATTTTACCAGGAAGTCATGATGCAGGTTTCGTTTACTTTAATTGTCCGCATGGTGGCTCTGTTGTATCGAATTTACAGTACCCCATGACAGAACGTGCTATTAATCAACGACAGACACATTCATTACCTAGTGCTATTCAGAGACTTACAGTACAGTAACATGGAGCAGCACCGGTGCAGTAGTTCCTGGTCGCTGGATGGAAGGGAGATGTTGTTCCATGGCTTGGGAGGGCACCTGGTCTGAATCCCCTTGATTATTTCGTATGGCTTTATCTAAAGTCACTTGTGTATGAGACCCCAAAGGATGCGGAGATGGAATTTGCTGTCAGAATTGTATGTGCCTGTGACGTGATTCGGAACACACCAGGGTTATTTGTCAGGATGCGTCAGAATCTTATTGCCGATGTCATGCTTGCACTGAGGTTGATGGGTGTCAGTTTCAGCTCATTTTGTAAGATACAGTGCAAAAGATACTTTCATTGTGTCAAGGATGGTATTTGTAGTTAACTAATGTAAGTAAAACCGTACACAGTAATGTGATTTTATTCCTGTTATCTCCTTAAGTTGGCTTCTCCGACCTCAGGTTCCCTACCTCAATTTGTTCAGTGGAGCGTCCTGTATGTCTCGTTAAATTTTTGCACGCTCTTATGGAAACTCCCCGTATATGCAACACGTTCTGTTGACATTCCTCCAGGTGTTCCAAACTCATAGTTACGTCACCATTTTCCCAATCCTGTCCCCACAAATACGGTTCTTAAGGCTGGTCCGGTGCAAGATATTCGAAATTCTCAGAAAAATACGTATATGCTGTAGTGAAAGACATATAATACACAATATGTACAAAAGGCAAGAGGGGAAAAATAGGACTTGATGCCCAAGAACGAAATTTTTGGATTAGGGGGAATACAAAATAGGCATGCAGACATCGTCCATACTACTCAATCAAGGAACGAGGAAAATAAAAGGTTCAGGTGTGGGGATAAAATTCAGTGTGAAAGGATATCCTGCTGTCCTCAGTGAAAGTGGTTAATAATCACAAGGCCTATTGAATGGAATGAACGGTCTAATGAACAGAGAATACGTACTCAGAGTAAACCGAAGAAAGACGAAAGTAAAGAGGAGTAGCAAGAATGACGCAACCAGTGCTGTTTATGTATATTTTTTCTCCTTTTTTTCTTTTCGGTTAGTTTTGAATCATCATTTGATCAGTCTTCTGATCGGACTGCTGCAGCCTGCTACGAGTTGCTCTCCCAATAAAATAGCATTTGCACCCAGCGCCTTCAGTCAGTTGTCAGTCAGTTGTACACAGAGAGAATTCAGTTGTGGTTGCAATAAAGATGGATTTTGTGGTGTCACCGCCAGACACCACACTTGCTAGGTGGTAGCTTTAAATCGGCCGCGGTCCATTAGTACATGTCGGACCCGCGTGTCGCCACTGTCAGGATCGCAGACCGAGCGCCACCACACGGCAGGTCTCGAGAGACGTACTAGCACTCGCCCCAGTTGTACGACGACTTTGCTAGCGACTACACTGATCGAAGCCTTTCTCTCATTTGCCGAGAGACCGTTAGAATAGCCTTCGGCTAAGTCCATGGCTACGACCTAGCAAGGCGCCATTAACCATTTCAAGATAGAGTCTCACTTGTATCATCAAGAATGCTGTATACAAATGATGGAATAAAGTTACGTATTTTAGCAGCTACGTACTTTTCTTTATAGCATTCATTACGTATCCTGTTTCAGACCTCACGCCATCCTTCGTGCGCTTATAGCGTGCATTTCGGCCCACCTCAAAAACACTGTGTCGGCATCTCGTGTCGACACATCAGATTTATTAGTTCTTCATTTGTGGCGTCTTTTGCCTGTATTGAAATACATCTTCAGACAATCTAGGAAAATTACTAAACCCAGAACAAATCTAATGGCTATATACAAAAATTCTAGAACAACAAAGCACGTAAAAATTCTTTAGCTCTACAACATAAAAGTCACAAGCCCTAAATTGCTTTTTGAGGTGGGAGGGCATGGCAGCTAAAGAGTGTACTAGCTCCCCAGTAAAAAATATAAAATTTGACACTTACCGAACTATGGGTAAATAATTATCTCATGAAATGAGGAGTCAAATGCATAAAATTTCACCCAGGAAACAATGAGTCAAGTGCATTTATAACGTTAAAATACGGAAAAACGCCAATGGTCGCAGTTTGTACCTCAAACAATAATGACTTTAGGTCGTATACAAGATTATTAGCAATAGACATGAGAGAAAAACAGGCTAAAGACTACCGTGTGAACGCTTACAGTACTGTGGTAACACACCGCCAGCGAATACCGGTAATGAAGGAGATCTCTCATAAGGTAAGATCAAAAGTGACTTTTTAAAAATATAGGTTCTGTCAGTAGCATAAAAAATCATTTGGAGAAGATTGCGCGTTTTGACTCTTCATTTCATGAGATCTACACCGCCCCCCCCCCCCCCCCGCCCCCCACGCTCACTCCAAATGCCTAAACGCCTTCAAACGCCTGTTACTTTTGTGTTGTAGAGTTAAAGAATTTTTACGTGTTTTTTTTTTTTTTGTTTTAGAATTTTTGTATATTTATAAGGGCGTTGCAACTTTCCCATATTCTCTGAATATGCCTTTCAACACAGGCGAAACGCATCGGAGATGAAGAGCATTTAAATCCACCTTTATTGCAACCCCGACTGATTTCTCTCTACGACATTACCACAACTGCTGTGCCAGCGCCACAGAGGCTGTGAATGGAGTGAAATGACTTTTGTCGTTAATTGTTGGGTATATTCCTATCTCGATCTTCTCCATCAGCTTTTACCCTCTGCCGCTGACTCAGGTATCACAGAAGTTATTCATTGCCGTCTTAACACATGACAATTCCTTGTTCTCGTCAGTACTTTCCGCATGTTCCTCTCCTCGCCTTTTCAGAGCAGAACCCCCTGATTTCCATCACCCCTCTACACCACCACATCTCCAAAACGCTTCGATTCTCTTCTTTTCCAGTTTTTCCACTGTCCATGATTCACTTCCGTACAATGCTGTGCTCCAAACGTACATTCTCAGAAATTTCTTCCACAAATATAGTGCAGCGTTTGATACTAGCAGACTTCTTTTGGCTGAGAACCTGCGCTATTCCGCTTTTCATGTCTTGCACACTTCGTGATTCATGAGTCAGTTTACTTCCAAGGGAGCAGAATCCCTTTCTTCTCCGTCTCCCAGTTTTTATGTTAACTTTACCGATGATCTCATTTCTTCTGCTCCTCATTACTTTCATCTTTCTTCGGGTTTACTCTCAGACAATTGTGTGTGATCATTAACCGACCCCACAATTCTTTCTTGCTATCACTGAAGAGAACAATGCCATCAGCGAATGTCAACACTGGTATCCTTTCGCACTAAGTTTTAATCCGATTCCCTTTTGTTACACGTTCATTTTGTAAGCGTAAAAGACTCACGGAGAAGCTCAGCCGACTTCAGTGGCAGATGCTAAAAGAGTAGTTTTCCGCATCACGGTATGGTTTACGATTTACAGAAACGATATAGCTGATGATACTGACAGCGGCATTAGACTGTTTACCGATGATGCTGTAGACCACAGGGAAGTAGTAGCAAACGAAAGTTGTAAAGAAATCAATGAGGATTTGCAGAAAATAAATGCGTGGTGTAATGAGTGGCAATTATCTCTCAATTGTTTCTTTCACAATTTACGACGCACGTTAGATATCCCGCTGGGGTCTCTATAGCAGTACCAGCAGAGCTTGGAAAAACAAATGAGTTACGAAATGACATGTAATTCACGATACTGCCGCTAGGAGACTAGTAAGCAGCAATGGCTGACAATGGAAGACTGACGACACAGCAACGATCGGCAATTGTGTTACTTTTTCATGAAAGGAAAAGCCTTATTGTGACTCAGAGGCGTTTTCGACAACAGTTTAACACACGATGGGTCCCTTGCAAGATGACCATCCACAGGTTGTACGATACATTTGTACAGGAAGGAACAGTATTGGAAACGAAGGGACCTCGGCCTAAGCCTGTTTGTTCGCCGAAGAATATTGAAGCGGTACGAGTTGCTGTACAGAGAAGTCCCGGGAAATCGTGTAGAAAGGCAGCAGTGCAACTGGGAATATCCAGACGCTCCGTTCAACGCATTCTTAAAAGTGACCTCCATATGTACTCATACAAGATGACCTGTGCACAGAAGCTCACTGAAGAACACAAGCAGCAGGGACTACTGTTTGCTCAGTGGGCGGAGGATAGGGAAGAAACTCCAATAACGTTTGGTTTTCAGACGAGGCGCATTTTCATTTAGACGGTGTGGTTATCAAAAAAAATGTACGCTTTTGGGCCACCGAAAACCCACAAGTGCTTCATGAACGACAACATTATGCTCAGAGGATTACAGCGTAGGCAGCAATTTTTAGTCACGGACTTATTGGACCCATTTTCTTTGAAGAAACTGTGAACAGCGAGCGTTATTTGAGCATGCTTCGCAATAGCTTCATTCCACAGCTTCTTGCTACTGCCTTGCCCTTCAACACGCAGTGGTTCGTGCAAGATGGAGCAAGGCCACATACTGCAAACACTGTGTTGGAGCTTTTACACGAGCATTTCGACATGCGGATCATTTCACTCAGGTTTCCAGGTCGCTTCAATGACAGAAAAAAATTGCCCCCCAATAGTCCATACCTCAATCCATGTGACTTTTTTCTTTGGAGGTACCTAAAGGAAAAAATTTTCCCGAAACGCCCACGTGATTTAATGGAGCTCACAAGACTTATTCTTCAAGCTTGCAGTGAAATTACGGAAGACATGTGCCGTAGGATAATCACTAACTTCAGTGTTCGTTTGAAGGAAGTAAGGAAACGAAATGGTGGACATACTGAGCACGTGCTGAGTTACAACAAATCTCCATGGACGGCTCTTCATTGTAGTATACGTTCCTTTCAGATTGTATTGACAATAAAGTTTATATTCAAAAACAAAATGGTAACACATTTCGTTTGCCACCCTGTACTACGTATAACAAGGCGAAAATCCCCATTAAAGTACGAGTACAAAATATATGCCCAGTCTTTGGAAGCGGTAACATCCGTCAAGTATCTGGATGTGTCTGTTCGATATGATCTCAAATGTAATGATCAGATTACACAAGTAACGGGTAATTTTGCAGTTTCTTATGACACAGCTGACAAAATAGAAGCACTGTACCAACATGAAAAACATAAAGAGACAGTACATAAAATGCATGTGATTACTGATGCCCCAAAATATTTATTTTCCTAACTCTTACTAAACTCCCAACTAAGCCCAAAGTTTCATGCAGAAGAAACTCATTTAATGAAGCTGAGATACTCTTCCTCCTCCCCTACTTCCCCTTACCCCTCTCCCCCCCCTCCCCCCCCCCCCCGGATAAACAAGATAATGTATAGGATTGCGGTTTATTGGTAGGATCCTGAAGCGATGCAGTCCTTCAACAAAGGAAATTGATTACAATACGTTAGTTCGTCCAATCTTATTGTTCTTCTGTATGGGACCCTTATCAGTTGGGTCTGATTCAAGAGACTGAGAGGGTCCAAAGAAGAGTGGCAAGATTCGTGACTGGTACCTTTAGCCATCGCGAGAGCGTTACAAATCTCATAGAAAGTTTAAAGTGGGACACACTTGCAGACAGACGACGCGCTAAACGGAAAGGGCCGCTCACTAAATTCCGAAATCTGATCTTCGCCGAGGACGCAGAGCATATATTATTACCACCAACTTTCAAATCGCGCAGTGATCACCATTGAAAGATAATGGAAATTAGAGCTCGTACTGACGCGTTCAGGCAGTCGTTTTACCCCCGCGCGATCCGCGAGTTGAACAGGGGGGGGGGGGGGGGGGGGAGGGGGGGGCAGGAATATGACTTTGGGGTCAATTGTGCCCTCCACCACACACCGCTTGGTCGCTAGTGGAGTATATATGAAGACGTAGATGCAGATGGTTTACTGTTAAAATTACGAGTGCGTACGTCCGTAGAAGAGTAGGTCAATACATTACTTCGTTCTACGTACGACTGGCGAAAAGGTCATGTACGTAAAAATAGGGTAATTGGAGCTCAAACCGAAGCTCACCAACAAATCTTTCTTCTAGCGAACCATTCACGACCGGAACGGGAAAGGGAGAGAAGTGTACACGAAGTGCCTCCTCCACCACATACCGTAAGACGGCTTGTGGAAAGTGGGTATAAATGTCGAAATAGATTTTCGTTTTATTTCCGTCACTGCTTCTTACATGTGTTGATCGAACAGCAGGGGCGATAGACCTCTAAAATTTGTAATCCGAGCACTTCGTTGTCGGTCTTGCGTTCTTATCTTTCCTACTTTCCATACACTAACGAAATGTGAGCAGTTGATGATGAATATACCTTATAGTTTTACACAGTGGGGGTGATGCTTATTCCCGGCCGTTGTGGCCGAGCGGTTTTAGGCGCTTCAGTCTGGACCCGCGCTACTACTATGGTCGCAGGTTCGAATCCTGCCTCGGGCATGGATGTGTGTGATGTCCTTAGGTTAGTTAGGTTTATGTAATTCTAAGTTCTAGGGGACTGATGATCTCAGATGTTAAGTCCCATAGTGCTCAGAGCCATTTGAACCATTAATGTGACTACCGCCTGCGTACAATAAATACAGACGACAGGTGGCCACATTAGCAGCGGATGGTATTTGAAACGCGTCGGGGGTACACGGAAAATAGTGCAGTTGTTGTCGTAATTTAAAAAAATTCAAATGGCTCTAAGCACTATGGGACTTAACATCTATGGTCAGCAGTCCCCTGGAACTTAGAACTGCTTAAACCTAACTAACCTAAGGACATCACACAACACCCAGTCGTTGTCGTAATTTATCTGACGTTCAAAAGGGCATGATCTTTGGTTTTCGAGACAATGATGGAAGCATTTCCGAAAGGGGTATTTGCTGCCGTGGTCGAAGTTTACTGTGCATGGAAAAATGGCCCCATCCAAAACCGGTGCCGAGGCGGTACACGAAAGGCCGTAGATGACAGTAGTATACGGGCGAACAGACATGCAGCTCTTGAACAACTGACTGCCCCGATGAACCAAGGAGCTACCAACAGTGTCTCCTCAACGGCTGTTCACCGAATGTTGTTGCGTATGTACCTCCGTAGCAAGTGCTTCGTTTATGGAGCCATGCTAACTGCTGTCTATCGGCGACTAAGGATGAAATTTCCATCCCAGAACAGCAACTAGATGTCCACAGAGTGGTGACACATCGGATTATCAGATGAATCATTTTTTTGTTCCGTGGGACAGATGTAAACACGCTGAAACAATCGTCAGAATGATCCAGGCTGGAGGAGGAAGTGTTAGGCTCTGGGGAATGTTTTCTTGGCATTACAAGGGCGACCTCCGCATTCTAGAAGGCACAATGCATCTAAAGAAGTATGCATCTACGTACCTTGAACACTAGGCCACACGCTGCGTGTTTTCCCTCGGCACAATGGCATCTACCAGTAGGACAATTCAACGTGCCACACAGCTTGCAGTGCACGTGCGTCGTTCGAAGAGCAGCAGCATAAATTTAACAAACCTGGCCATTAAACTCTCAGATTTAAACCCACCTGTGGGACACCTCGAATGGGCTGTTCTCTCGTGGGTTCTCAATCGAGAAACCTAGGGCAGCTGGTCACGGCAGAGGAGACGGTATGGCTCCACAATCCCTGTCGGTACCTTCCAGAACTTCACTGACTCCCTTACTGCATGTCGTACAGTGGCCCAATCACAGCAATAGGTGGTTATACAGGGTTTTGAAGGGTGATCGCATTAATGTGACTGGACATTATGAATCCCTCCCCTCATGTGGAAGGTTATGTGTGGTCGTACCATTTGTCAGAGACATCGAAGAGATCTAGAGAAATGCACATTTATTGAGAGTGTGGATAAAACGTTATGCTCCCTGTGTAACAAAAATTTTAATAATGAACATATAACAGCGGAATCAGCACAGATTAGAGTCTGAAATATCCTCTCTACATGTGTAATTTGTACACGTTTGTGACGTCGCTGAACCTAAGCATGAAAACCAGTATGGAAAAATTCTGGGTTTTGCTTCTTCACCTATCTTTCTCAAAATGATTTTGCAGCTGTTGACGGTAACGCGTCTGTCTACTCGAATCACTTCATCAGCACGTCCTCGGTTAGCGTCTTTGACAGATGCTGTTTGCCGGCCGCTGCGTGGTTTATCTGCAGTGCACCGTTGGGAGACTTCTTCACCCAACGCCGCATATTGGTGATGTCCACTGCAGCCTCCCCATATACCTTCTCCGTGGATGAGTTTGAAGCAGCTTTAAAGCGTAACATTGTTTCCTACTTTTTCTCTGAGGGTATATCATTTAACTTTCTTTAAGTTACATTTCAATGGACTATATTGTAATTCTGCCCTGCTTGTTTGATGTCCAGGTTTCGTTTCCACATGCTAGAATAGGGTAACTACTACTGTAGTGGGCTGACAAGGCAGCCAGTCCACAGTGACGGGTAGCCGAAAGGGCACACGTACACACACGCCGACTGGCGCGAAGTCTGGAACAGGATTCGTAATGAATGTGATAAAGAAAAGAACGTAGCTACTAGAACACTTAACTTTTATATCGTCCTTTGGTATACAGCATTCTTGATGATACAAGTGAGACTATTTTGAGATACATGCAATGGTACAAATGGCGCCTTGCTAGGTCGTAGCCATTAACTTAGCTGAAGGCTATTCTAACTGTCTCTCGGCAAATGAGAGAAAGGCTTCGTCAGTGTAGTCGCTAGCAACGTCGTCGTACAACTGGGGCGAGTGCTCGTCAGTCTCTCGAGACCTGCCTTGTGGTGGCGCTCGGTCTGTGATCCTGACAATGGCGACACGCGGGTCCGACATGTACTAATGGACCGCGGCCGATTTAAGCTACCACCTAGCAAGTGTGGTGTCTAGCGGTGACACCACAACTACTTTCTAACATTTTTGTCTTGTCACCCAGTTTTTTGTTCATTGTTTAACGTATCATTTGAAATTTTTTCCAAATATTAGTGAGTCATTTCATATCTCTACCTAACATCATATCGTAACAACTAAAAAATGTAGCACCTGTTCTACCGATTATTGATCTAGTATTACTTTCTATCGAAATGGAATTTCGTTTTGAAGACCATTACTTTAAGCTTTATTTTTATATTTTTTGCTGTAGTCGTACTTACATATTCCATTAAGGTGATGTGTAACACAATCGAGGTCATTTTCTCTCTTCTGCCTGATTATTTGGTCGTCGGCAAAGAGCTGAGTATTTGTGTGTGTGTGTGTGTGTGTGTGTGTATGTATGTGAGCGTGTCCTGATATTAATACCACACCTTGTTTAGCTTCCCGTTTCCAGTGCTAAGAACGTCGTCCAAGTATATGCTAAATGTAGTAGGTGAACAGGTGATACGCTATACCCTTGTGGCACTCATTTGTTGACCTTCATTTGACCAGTCTTCTCTTTCCCTACGTTTATTATAATTTCTCTGTGCTAATACAGTTATTATTATTAATATTGTTGCAAAATATTATCATTGTTGTTGTTACTGTACTTTGCAAGTCATGTAAGCTCTTCGCTGAATATATGAAAGAAAAATATTCTTATACGGATGTAAATATAATATTGATGAAAAGCGTTTAGTACCAGCTAGTAACGAACCGTCTCCCCCTCCCCCCCCCCTACCGACCCAGACCGCGAGTTTTATAAGGAATCGAACATTTACGTAAAAACAGCTTCAAACGAATGAGTACAAATGAGTTAATGCGCTAAATTTGACGTCAAGCATGCAAATACATAATAATTTAAAACTTCATCCTCGATGCCCAGGTTTTACCGCTTGAACGAAATACATTTATTAATCGATGAATCGTTTTTCTTTTATTATCTTAGGGGGCTGTAACCGAGAAAGAATTTTGAAGAGGACTGAGATTAGGTTTGAAGTTTGTTGGAAATCAATAAGCGCTCCGATTGTCATACACTGCATGAGTAACATTTGGGCAATTTATGCTCCGCTTTAAGGAAAGCTAGTTTTTCACCCATCTCAATGTTTTTGTACATATCTCTTGTACTATGAGTCGCACAATCATTTACAGGTATATTTAGTGCTATATATGGATATTGCATGTGAAATGTGCTGCGATATAAATTAAGACCTCATACCTGATGCTGACGTTTTGCTGCAAGAACAGAGAAAACGTAGTGAGCGATAAACGTTTTCCTTTAACCATTTCGTAGGGCGTGTCAGCGAGTTTCGAAACGCTTTGATCTTATGTGTTAAATTTGTTGGGTCGCTTAGTTCTCTCGTTGCCAAATACTGGAGGAATATCATCGAGGTCACCTGGGGATCTTGAATAACGCTACCGCAAGGCATGCAGGCAGATTCTAATTTTATCTCATATGAGACGGCGTCAGAGGAGCCAACTCAAAGGGCAGGGGCAGTCAAAACGAGTCAGACTGAAAAAAGTAACTGAACTTTATATTATTTCAGAAGCAGGTGCCATTAATACACTCGTCTCACTGCGAGATAAGACGGTCAGTGCCACCACGGAAAAACGTTTGCGGTTGCCCCCTGAACCAAGATGGTACCCATGAGGCAGAACAAGTACTGTACCATTGTAAGAGGTACAGAGGCGAGCGCGTGTAAAGGGGCTGACCGCATTTCACGACTACCAGCGCCACGTCATCATAACGCGCCTGTGCTTCACATACAAAGGATAGCATCATACTCTAATAGTGAAATTAAAAATTAAAAGAGCGCCAGTGTATGCTTAAGTACATTAGTGTTAACATTTTAAAGACTCAGAATGATCAAAAGAATATGTCTGAAAAATACACTATGTGATCAAAAGTATCCGGACACCTGCTGAAAATGACTTACGAATTTGTGGCGTCCTCCATCGGTAATGCTGGAATTCAGTATGGTGTTGGCCCACCCTTAGGCTTGATGACAGCTTCCACCCTCGCAGGCATACCTTCAGTCAGGTGCTGGAAGGTTTCTTGGGAAATGGCAGCCCATTGTTCAAGGAGTGCTGCACTGAGGAGAAATATCGATGTCGGTCGGTGAGGCCTGGCACGAAGTTGGCGTTCCAAAACGTCCCAAAGCTGTTCTGTAGAATTCAGGTCAGGACTCTGTGCCAGTCCATTACAGGGATGTTATTGTCGTGTAATCACTCCGCCGCGGGTTGTGCATTATGAACAGGTGCTCGATCGTGCTGAAACATGCAGTCGCCCTCCCCGAATTGTTCTTCAACAGTACGAAGCAAGAACGTGCTTAAAACATCATTGTAGGCCTCTGCTGTGATAGTGCCAAGCAAAAATGGGTGCAAGCCCCCTCCATGAAAAACACGACCACACCATGATACCACAGCCTCCGAATTTTACTGTTGGCTCTGCACACGCTGGCAGATGACGATCACCGGGCATTCGCCATACCCCCACCCTGCCATCGGATCGCCACATTGTGTACCGAGATTCATCACTCCACACAAGGGTTTTCCAGTGTTCAATCGTCCAATGTTTACGCTGCTTACACCAAGCGAGGCGTCGTTTGGCATTTACCGGCTTGATGTGTGGCTTATGAGCAGCCTCTCGACCATGAAATCCAAGTTTTCTCACCTCACGCCTAACAGTCATATAACTTGCAGTGGATCCCCATGCAGTTTGGAATTCCTGTCTCATGATCTGGATAGATGTCTGCCTACTGCTCATTAAGACCTTTTCAACTGTCGGCGGCCTCTGTCAGTCTACAGACGAGGTCGGCCAGTACGCTTTTGTGTTGTATGTGTCCCTTCACGCTTCCACTTCACTATCACATCGGAAACAGTGTACCTAGGAATGTTTAGGAGTGTGGAAATCTCGCGTACAGACGTATGGCACAAGTGACATCCAATCACCTGACCACGTTCGAAGTCCGTGAGTTCTGCGGAGCTCCCGATTCTGCTCTAGTGACCACTGAGGTCACTGATATGCAGTACCTGACAGTAGATGGCAGCACAATGCACCGAATATGAAAAACGTATGTTTTTGGGGGTGTCCGGATACTTTAGATCACACAGTGTATACGATCTTAAGAAAAAACAAATGGAGCTAAATAATAAAACTGGAAAGGCAAAAATTGGTTGGAATATGCAAATGTATGTCCCAATTAAAAATTACAAGTCTCGACTTGATCACAGGTATATTTTCGCCAAAATCGGCATTTTTACGAAAAACTGAAGGCGTTAAATATTAGACTCAGGATAATGAAAATTTGTATGCAACCTCTGGTACATGTTGAAACCTTATATATGTGATACCAATAAGCTGCTTCTATTAGTTCCCAAGTTATTTAAAAGAACCAAATTTGTAACAAAAATGCACTTATTCATAATAGATTGCGTATCATTTGTATTTGTAATAGAAACTTGTAGCTGCAGTATCAGATTAAATTAATGCAATAATACAGCTGTACCAAATTTCAAGACTGTATTATAAATAACAATAATTACAAGGAAACTTAAACAGGGAGTTCAGAGTGAAATTCCTGGGCTGGCAGGACAGAGCGGATTAGGTTGTGGAACGGGGCCAAAATGAGTTCCTGTCAGTTGCACTCAACTTACAAACTTTATTTGTCCACACACAATATTACACAAGGATGCATCTCCTTTGATGAACTTTAGATCGGCTGAAGGCCACATTCAAAATCCAAGGCGCAAGGCCTACGCAAGAAATTAAAATGGCTCAAACGGCTCTGAGCGCTATGGGACTTAACATCTGAGGTCATCAGTCCCCTAGAACTTTACTTAAATCCAATTAACATAAGGACATCACACACATCCATGCCCGAGGCAGGATTCGAACCTGCGACCGTAGCGGTCCCGCGGTTCCAGGCTGTGCCTAAAACCGCTCGGCCACACCGGCCGGCGCAAGAAATTAAAATACAAGGTTCTTCTGGAAGTTTCACCTTTTAAGCCCAAACTATTTTTAAAAATCTTGAATCTAAACAGGCTGAAGGCTTTAGCAATTTAATTTTAGTGGAGCTTGGCTGAAGGCGGGTTATTAATCAATAATTTAAAGGCCTAGGCCTAGAAAGAAGAGTTTAAATTTATATGGCAGAAGGTCTTATCTTAAAACATTCCATGTTCAAGACAGGAACATTAATTCAGAATATATAAAAACTCGGCTGAAGGCCACACGTTAACGAAATAACTAAAACTGAAACAGGGAAGTTACTATGTAACTGACACGGAACGGCGCTCGGCCTGGAATTGTAACACTGACGCTAACGCCCGTTTAGGCGAGACAGGCAGCCTGATCAACAATCTCTCAATCGGAAGACAACCCAACCAACCGACAGCCGACGAACCAATCAACTACCTGATTTCGGTAACCAGGCCAAAAACACTACAACCAAAATGCCAGCGAGGCGAAGAGACCAGTAACACTCGTCTTCAAATATTGGTGTGTTAATAAGCCAAGGCACAATAACTACTGACATACATGAACATCGCAACGGCTGTGGAACTGCACGTCGTGGCGGACAGCATCATCACGGTAAGAAAACACTCACTCGCTGCTCTGTTGCAGCCGACCAAATGGATACTGCAGTACGCAGACAGCACTACAGCATTGCGCAGTTGAACTGACACAGGGCAAACAGTGCTGCACGACACACTGCCACAAGAAACTCGAACACTCGTAAAACGAATGACTGATGTACAACTAGAACAAATCACCGGCGGAACACATAAAAACGCCGGTAGGAGTGGCCGAGCGGTTCTAGGCGCTACAGTCTAGAACAGCCCGACCGCTACGGTCGCAGGTTCGAATCCTGCCTCGGGCTAGGATGTGTGTGATGTCCTTCGGTTAGTTAGGTTTAAGTAGTTCTGAACCAACACACACAAACCCGAAGGGCGGTCGGTGACGAAACATACTTCGTCTGACCAGACTACCGAGCAACAACCAACCAAGGTCATTGGCACTCAAACCATGAGCGTCCGCTGTCCGTCGGGAACTGGGAGACACGGCGATCGGGGCACACTGGCAGAGGTAACTCTTGCCCATTGGCCGCGACGTCTCCGCACAAGAAGGAACGGAACCACGTCCAGCAAGATGACCCAGTAACGAGGCCCAGAAACCAGAAAGACCAAATACACGTTTCCCGAAGAAGCGACCAACGGTCAATCCCTCAGGAACTGGGAGAAACGGCGATCGGGGCACACTGGCAGTGGTAACTCTTGCCCATTGGCCGCGACGTCTCCGCACAAGAAGGAACCGAACCACGTCCAGCAAGATGACCCAGTGACGAGGCCCAGAAACCAGAAAGTCCAAATACACGTTTCCCGAAGAAGCGACCAACGGTCACTCCCTCGGGAACTGGGAGACACGGCGATCGGGGCACACTGGCAGGGGTAACTCTTGCCCATTGGCCGCGACGTCTCCGCACAAGAAGGAACCAAACCACGTCCAGTAAGATGACCCAGTGACGAGGCCCAGAAACCAGAAAGACCAAATACACATTTCCCGATGAAGCGACCAACGGTCAATCCGTCGGGAACTGGGAGACACAGCGATCGGGGCACACTCGCAGTGGTAACTCTTGCCCATTGGCCGTGACGTCTACGCACAAGAAGGAACCGAACCACGTCCAGCAAGATGACCCAGTGACGAGGCACAGAAACCAGGATGACCAAATACACGTTTCACGAAGAAGCGACCAACGGTCGATCCCTCGGGAACTGGGAGACACGGCGATCGGAGCACACTGGCAGAGGTAACTCTTGCCCATCGGCCGCGATGTCTCCACACAAGAAGGAACCGAACCACGTCCAGTATGATGACCCAGTGACGAGGCCCAGAAACCAGAAAGACCAAATACACGTTTCCCGACGAAGCGACCAACGGTCAATCCATCGGGAACTGGGAGACACAGCGATCGGGGCACACTGGCAGAGGTAACCCTTGCCCATTGGCCGCGTCGTCTCCGCTCAAGAAGGAACCGTACCACGTCCAGCAAGATGACCCAGTGACGAGGCCCAGAAACCAGAAAGACCAGATACACGTTTCCCGAAGAAGTGACCAACGGTCAATCCCTCGGGAACTGGGAGACACGGCGATCGGGGCACACTGGCAGAGGTGACTCTTGCCCATTGGCCGTGACGTCTCGGCACAAGAAAGAACCGAACCACGTCCAGCAAGATGACCCAGTGACGAGGCCCAGAAATCAATAAGACAAAATACACGTTTCCCGAAGAAGCGACCAACGGTCAATCCGTCGGGAACTGGGAGACATGGTGATCGGGGCACACTGGCAGAGGTAACTCTTGCCCATTGGCCGCGACGTCTCCGCACAAGAAGGAACCGAACCACGTCCAGCAAGATGACCCAGTGACGAGGCCCAGAAACCAGAAAGTCCAAATACACGTTTCCCGAAGAAGCGACCAACGGTCAATCCCTCAGGAACTGGGAGACACGGTGATCGGGGCACACTGGCAGAGGTAACTCTTGCCCATTGGCCGCGACGTCTCCGCACAAGAAGGAACCGAACCACGTCCAGCAAGATGACCCAGAGACGAGGCCCAGAAACCAGAAAGACCAAATACACGTTTCCCGAAGAAGCGACCAACGGTCAATCCGTCGGGAACTGAAAGACACGGCGATCGGGGCACACTGGCAGAGGTAACTCTTGCCCATTGGCCGCGACATCTCCGCACAAGAAGGAACGGAACCACGTCCAGCAAGATGACCCAGTGACGAGGCCCAGAAACCAGAAAGACCAAATACACGTTTCCCGAAGAAGCGACTAACGGTCAATCCCTCGGGAACTGGGAGAAACGGCGATCGGGGCACACTGGCAGTGGTAACTCTTGCCCATTGGCCGCGACGTCTCCGCACAAGAAGGAACCGAACCACGTCCAGCAAGATGACCCAGTGACAAGGCCCAGAAACCAGAAAGACCAAATACACATTTCCCAAAGAAGTGACCAACGGTCAATCCCTCGGGAACTGGGAGACACGGCGATCGGGGCAAACTGGCAGAGGTAACTCTTGCCCATTGGCCGCGATGTCTCCGCACAAGAAGGAACCGAACCACGTCCAGTATGATGACCCAGTGACGAGGCCCAGAAACCAGAATGACCAAATACACGTTTCCCGAAGAAGCGACCAACGGTCAATCCGTCGGGAACTGGGAGACACGGCGATCGGGGCACACTGGCAGAGATAACTCTTGCCCATTGGCCGCGACGTCTCCGCACAAGAAGGAACCGAACCACATCCAGCAAGATGACCCTGTGACAAGGCCCAGAAACCAGAAAGACCAAATACACGTTACCCGAAGAAGCGACCAACGGTCAATCCCTCGGGAACTGGGAGACACGGCGATCGGGGCACACTGGCAGAGGTAACTCTTGCCCATTGGCCGCGACGTCTCCGCACAAGAAGGAACCGTACCACGTCCAGCAACATGACCCAGTGACGAGGCCCAGAAACCAGAAAGACCAAATACACGTTTCCCGAAGAAGTGACCAACGGTCAATCCGTCGGGAACTGGGAGACACGGCGATCGGGGCACACTGGCAGAGGTAACTCTTGCCCATTGGCCGCGACGTCTCCGCACAAGAAGGAACCGAACCACGTCCAGCAAGATGACCCAGTGACGAGGCCCAGAAACCAGGCAGTAAGAGAGGCACTTCACACCGGAATACCAACCTGCCCCCGTCAAACAAATGCGTGCCGCCCACTGTGCGTCGGATGACGTCAGACTTGAGCAGCTACCAAACGCATTTTCGGTAAAAGTAGGAAGCGAGGACTGTACACCGTCTTGGATGGCTTAGATTTAACGTAAGTAACTGTTTGTCTGCCGCACGTGATGTTGGCAAAATCACGTGGCAACTGGCGACACTATTTTCCACTTCTGAGGCGAGCCATCAACTTTTGGCGATCAGAAGTCAGGACGATAGACCATTTTACTTTGATCTTCCCGTAATAGTCGCCTCTGAAATATTAATACTACTGTTTCCGATAGGTACACTCCTGGAAATTGAAATAAGAACACCGTGAATTCATTGTCCCAGGAAGGGGAAACTTTATTGACACATTCCTGGGGTCAGATACATCACATGATCACACTGACAGAACCACAGGCACATAGACACAGGCAACAGAGCATGCACAATGTCAGCACTAGTACAGTGTATATCCACCTTTCGCAGCAATGCAGGCTGCTATTCTCCCATGGAGACGATCGTAGAGATGCTGGATGTAGTCCTGTGGAACGGCTTGCCATGCCATTTCCACCTGGCGCCTCAGTTGGACCAGCGTTCGTGCTGGACGTGCAGACCGCGTGAGACGACGCTTCATCCAGTCCCAAACATGCTCAATGGGGGACAGATCCGGAGATCTTGCTGGCCAGGGTAGTTGACTTACACCTTCTAGAGAACGTTGGGTGGCACGGGATACATGCGGACGTGCATTGTCCTGTTGGAACAGCAAGTTCCCTTGCCGGTCTAGGAATGGTAGAACGATGGGTTCGATGACGGTTTGGATGCACCGTGCACTATTCAGTGTCCCCTCGACGATCACCAGTGGTGTACGGCCAGTGTAGGAGATCGCTCCCCACACCATGATGCCGGGTGTTGGCCCTGTGTGCCTCGGTCGTATGCAGTCCTGATTGTTGCGCTCACCTGCACGGCGCCAAACACGCATACGACCATCATTGGCACCAAGGCAGAAGCGACTCTCATCGCTGAAGACGACACGTCTCCATTCGTCCCTCCATTCACGCCTGTCGCGACACCACTGGAGGCGGGCTGCACGATGTTGGGGCGTGAGCGGAAGACGGCCTAACGGTGTGCGGGACCGTAGCCCAGCTTCATGGAGACGGTTGCGAATGGTCCTCGCCGATACCCCAGGAGCAACAGTGTCCCTAATTTGCTGGGAAGTGGCGGTGCGGTCCCCTACGGCACTGCGTAGGATCCTACGGTCTTGGCGTGCATCCGTGCGTCGCTGCGGTCCGGTCCCAGGTCGACGGGCACGTGCACCTTCCGCCGACCACTGGCGACAACATCGATGTACTGTGGAGACCTCACGCCCCACGTGTTGAGCAATTCGGCGGTACGTCCACCCGGCCTCCCGCATGCCCACTATACGCCCTCGCTCAAAGTCCGTCAACTGCACATACGGTTCACGTCCACGCTGTCGCGGCATGCTACCAGTGTTAAAGACTGCGATGGAGCTCCGTATGCCACGGCAAACTGGCTGACACTGACGGCGGCGGTGCACAAATGCTGCGCAGCTAGCGCCATTCGACGGCCAACACCGCGGTTCCTGGTGTGTCCGCTGTGCCGTGCGTGTGATCATTGCTTGTACAGCCCTCTCGCAGTGTCCGGAGCAAGTATGGTGGGTCTGACACACCGGTGTCAATGTGTTCTTTTTTCCATTTCCAGGAGTGTATATTAGAATACTAAGACTTCTATTTTGTGCGTGTGAACTTTCACTGAATATATCAATCACCTAAAACTCGCAACTTTTATTTATAGTCATAGTTCCTGATCCCGCTGAGTAAATAACAAGTAGGAACATTTTCCACCAGTGAGCGCAAAGAGCAATGGGGACTTACAGAGTGGAAATTATGGTCAGTGTGTTTTCCATTGCTTTTTGGCTGACCGCAAAATTAATTTTTAGGCTCTCGTAAACTGCAAAGGTAGGTGTAAAGGAAGCACAAACATTTTAATTGTCTATTCATACGACATAACAGAAAAAACGACCATTTTGATTATTTACCCGCCACCCCACACCGAGCGTGCATCTCTGCATCTGAAGCAAATAGACGGCCACAAATGTCTTTCTTCAGAGCTCAAAAAACGTGGAAATCGCATGGGGAGAGATAGGGAGTTACCAAGGAAACTTCTGCACCGTAGTTAAAACAACCTTGACAATATGTGGGCCCGCCCACGTGTTGCTATAGTTGTTCCGAGTACCCTGCAGACGTTTTGCTGGGAAAGCCCTACACACCCTCCACACAGTCCAAATTCACCCGATGTACACAACCTTGGCAATAATATGAGCCATCAAACATGTTGCCAAGGTTCATAACGTTTGGACTTTCACGGCCAGCGTCTTCATCTTCTGAGGCGAGTCAACGACTCATCTCCGAGGATGTTGCTCTTAGTTGTCAATTAAGCGTTAGCAGGAAGAATTTCTATTGTTCGGCCACGGGCCTCATATCCTGGAAATTCTAATTAATGACGTTGACAAGGTTGTTTCTCGAACGCTGCTGTAGTTTCACTAGAAAGCCCTTACAGATCCTCCATACAGTCCCTGTCTCTCCCTTTTTTTTTGGTCATCAGTCTTCTGACTCGTTTGATGAGGCTCCCCACGAATTCCTCTCCTGTACTAACCTTTTCATCTCAGAGTAGCACTTGCAGCCTACGTCCTCAGTTACTTGCTGGATGTATTCCACTCTCTGTCTTCCTCTACAGTTTTTGCCCTCTACAGCTCCGTCTAGTACCATGGAAGTCATTCCCTCTTGTCTCAACAGATGTCCTATCATGCTGTCCTCTTTATCAGTATTTTCCACATATTCCTTTCCTCTCCGATTCTCCGCAGAACCTTCTCATTCCTTACCTTATCAGTCCACCTAATTTTCAACAATCGTCTGTAGCACTACATCTCAAATGCTTCGATTCTCTTCTGTTCCGGTTTTTCCGCAGTCCATGTTTCACAGCAGCGGCGGGATTCGAACCCGGGACCGAAAACGCTTATGATTATCAATCAAAGACACTACTCCTAGATTTCGGGTGCAGCTTGTCTCTTCCTATGGGGCCATAATTTTGGAGCGGTGAGAAAGACATTCGTGGCAGTCTACTTGTCTCGGACGAATAGGTGCACGCCTGTGTGCAATCATGGTTCCACAGGCAACCGCAAACATTTCTCCATGAAGGCAACGACTGTGTTGTCTCACAGTCTGATAAATGTATTAACAGCTACGGCGATTATGTTTGAAATAATAAACAGTTTATTTACCTTTCTCCCATCTTTCTCGCTAATTTGATTTATCATTATACGTTACTTCTTATGTTAAAAGTTTAACGTAAGTTTTACCTCTTAACATGTTCCTCGCCGCCGCCCCACCCGGCGTGGTAGCTCGGGGAACGGCAAGTACTCCAAGCCACGCCTAGCGTCTTTTGACTATCGGCGCCGTCTAGTTTACGTTTTATTTACTGTGCGGGTCGGATTTGCACCAGTCCGCACCCGGGCACTCTGCGTTAAACGTCGGTTGCGAATTAGCTGTTGGTTTATTTTTCTACCATTCTGTGGTGAAAGTTGTATAGGTAAGTGCACTTGTTTTCAATTTATCGTTCTTCAGCTACAAAATAGTTGTTTTCAGCGTAATTAACATACAAAATTCACCTTCAACAGGAAATAATTTTCTTTTACGTCCACGCCTGTTTTGAGACATCTCTATAAAAATAAAATAAATTGTTTCCAACGTAATTACACACAAAATTCACCTTCAACAGGAAATAATTTTCTTTTACGTCCACGCCTGTTTTGAGACATCTCTATAAAAATAAAATAAATTGTTTCCAACGTAATTACACACAAAATTCACCTTCAACAGGAAATAATTTCCTCTTACGTCCACGCGTGTTTTGAGTCATCTTAATAAAAATAAAATTTGTGTGTAATTACGCTGGAAATAATTTTTTCATAGGTAAAGAACGATAAACTGAAAGTAGATACGCTCACCTTCACAAATTTCACCACAGAATGGTAGAAAGATAAACCAACAAGTAAATCGCAATCGACGTTCACCGCAGAGTGCCCGGGCACAGACGAGGCAAATCCGACCCGCACAGTAAACAAAGCATACTGTATTAAGAGGGAACGACAGGATGACGGTCGAAAAAACTTGAAATTTTTTGTTACTGAAATAGAATACATGTACGTTGAACAATTATTCCCCAAAATATTATGCGTGAACTCCAAAAAGTAACGATTTTGTGAGTGATTGAAGCCGAGAGGACACAGTACACCTGGGCATTAGAGAACCGGTTGCCCCAAGTCGTTATCTATGCCATCACCCCTATTTATACCGGTTTGAGTGAACCTAATTTGCTGCAGCTTTGTTTGGGCGGTTTTACTGAAAATGTGAAAGAAAGTTTCAATAGTCTCATTTGGAGATACACTCCAAAAATAGCACGTAGCCGTTACAAAATTACCAACGTTGCTTCAAGTTTGGCCGTTTGTCTTTTCAATGTTGGCCACACTGCATTAATGCACACAGCAAGTGCGCTTCAAATCAAAATCGGCGATGAAATGCACCGAGTCCGTGAAGACAGAGACGCCAGCGGCGATGCACTCAGCGATGAAAACGGCTTTTGAGGACGAAAATGAGGGCCTATGACATCAAAGTAGAAAAAAGACGCCATCCACTAGCCGGGGCGTTAGTCGTTGTGGACCAGGAATCGATGACATACCGTGAGTTTCAAGCTTTGTCCTTTCTTTTTATATGATAAATACTTGTCAAATTTTAAACGCTTTTTTCTCAAAACCAGTGTTTTTTGGCATAGTTGTCGCCCACGCAACAATTTTCATCCGATTTTAATGACTTTTGTTCTTACATGAAGCAAATTGAATTGTCTTCAGTTTGTCGTAGATGATTTTTTTATGCTGCTATTTAGTACTTTTTTCGGGCAAAAAAAGGTGCTCAGAAATGGCCATTTTTCAAATATCTGTAATTTCGCCTTTTTTATTTTTCATTTTTTTGCGAATCCCTACGATGATCTAAAATTACAGCTGGATCAGGGTGATACGTTAATTTCGTGTTTCAGATAATCACAGCCGTCGATCGAATTCCTTTCAGAGCTGCCCCGGGAGAATCCAAATTACGCAGTGAAGATATTAATGTTTTTCAATAAAAAATGCCAAAAAACTTCAAAGTGTGCTTTATTCATTGCAGCAAACCCCATTTGTCTACTGCATTCCAGCACATAGAAAGAAAATGCTGAACTAGAGCAATATTTTCGTCCATCCCTCTGAAGTCGATAGTGAGAAAACGCTAGGCATGGTGTCGACCACCTGCCGTTCCCCGAGCGGGGCGGTGGCACCTAACGTGTTAACTACTTTAATTCGATCAATAACTATATGAAACGAAAATCGAATTTTTGTTGCTGCTGGAAGCCGCTAGATAGGCAAAATTCAACTAGGATCGTATGACCGACAGGCTATTTTCATCATTTGGCAATATGAGTGGAGTGTTATTTTCGACCTGGTAAACGGTTAGGTGGTAAGACGTTACACTTGGCCGGCCCTTCGGTGGTGATCGACGACCTTTTCACTCGCCAAGCCGGTTTAATTCTGGCCTCCCTCGGCGAGTGGTGTGGTGTGTGCAGCCCCTAATTCCATGTTCGTGTCGGCCGGGGGGTGTTCGGCGTTCCCCGGAGCGGCAGGAAGGCCGCGCCCGGGCCTGTGTCAGCAGAGTGCGGCCCGCACCCCGATAAATCAGCCCCCCCCCCCCACCAAGTCCCTCCCCACCCCAGGCGTGCGAATCGCACCCCCGCTGCCCCCGCGGCCGCTGGCAATTTGCCGCCACCACCGCCGCCGCCGCCCCCGGGCCTGCAGCGGCGCTGGCTACCGCTGCCCCTGGCGCGAGCGCGCGTGAGCACAGGGGCAGGGAGAGAGGAAGGGAATTCCCCGAGGGCGCGTTAGTTGCCCCGCCGGCCGACAGATGGCGGTCGGCAGAGGCGGCCCCCCCTAATGAGCTGCGTCACTTCCGCCATCAGTTACTTGGAGACGGCCGTCTTATCTGCGCGGCGGCGACCACTCAGCACTTACAAACACGGCGGACGGTCAAAAGGCGACCTCAAACCGGGAGGTGAGGTGAGAGCAAAGGAGGACGCGACCCTCCGGAAATGACTTTTCCGAAGGCGGCGCGGCGCGGGCGACGCGCTCGTGGTGACTCAGAGAGGGCGCATTAAGGACTTCTGGGAAGCGGCCGCCATCAATCTAGGCGACAACTGTTATGCAACGCGATCACAAAGGATAACAAAATTCTCCGGACAAAAACACTGATGTACCGGGGGATAGAATTTGCCCCGACGTCTGGCGCTGCTCGCAAACAAACAACTTGTCGAAAACAGCTATTTCATCCTACGATTAATGTTCTTGTTTCCGTATTATTCGACCCACTTCCTTGCCCAAATGTAAGGCGTGCAGAGCAGAAGCGGTATAAGTCCAAACACATGATTTGGAGAAAACAGTAATTTGAAAAAAAATGACGAATTACATTGCACCATTTGTTTGACTGTTGGTTATAAAAGTAACAAACAAATATTTTAATCAGAATGAAAAATGCTCGTGTCATAGCACAAGAAAGGTGAATATGCCCTGGGCAGAGTTAGGGACGTAAAAGAAGGGAACTAGCTTTTCTACTTATTTGGCACCTTCAAAATCATTTAAATCAAGAAATCTTAACATATTCGCACTTTTAATTCACCCCTAGAAAGGTTTTTTTTAGGTATTATATGTATGCTCCTCAGCCATATGGTACTATATATTGTTTATTATGATATTTTGGAAACAAGGTTTGGAACTTCAACTTGCAAATCGCGAGATGTAGGTATGCCAGCCCTTTGCAGCTAAGAAATGTCACTGCGCTGGGGAAGTAAGTTTAACTTGTAAAAACGTACGAATGTGTATAGATTTTTTTATTTAAATGTCTTTGAAGCTGCCAGAGAAGTCGAAAAGCTAGTTACCTCCTTTTATATCCTTAAGTCTTCCCAGGACACATTCACCTTTTTTGTGCTCTGATAGCAGTATTTTTCATTCCGGTTCCCAGCTTTTACTCTACCATAATTTCGACATTAGACCGCCGTAGCTTGGAAAACGATGCGGAATCCTGTTGACTCGGGCGGCGACTAGTCCGGTATAGTCTTTTTACTGTCTTTCGAACTATGTTGCTTATATCGTGGCAACGGAAAAAGCTTACACAAAACAACAGAACGACGATTAATTATATGTATTTGTCTACCTTCTTACAGAATTTTAACTGACTCGCACAAGTTTGAAACATAAAAGCGGCGCGCGTAAAAAAACTCATAAAAAACGTGTATTTTTGCACGTAAAATCCGAAGCTAGATTTATGAAACAGGCTTTTCAATTTTATCGTAATAATACATTTTTTTTATTGGTGTGATTCATTTGAAGCTATTTCGGCGCATTCAGTTCACGTAAGAACGAAATTTGCGTGCTACACTCAGCTTGAATTTAAACCACCGTATCTCGACAACGAAAAATATACGTAATGCTCGTTTTGATTTTTTATGTTTATCTACCTTCGTGGAAATTTTGAATCGATTCGTACAAAGCCGGCCAGTGTGGCCGAGCGGTTCTGGGCGCGTCAGTCTGGAACCGCGCGACCGCTACGGTCGCAGGTTCGAATCCTGCCTCGGGCATGGATGTGTGTGATGTCCTTAGGATAGTTAGGTTTAAGTAGTTCTAAGTTCTAGGGGACTGATGACCTGAGCTGTTAAGTCCCATAGTGCTCAGAGCCATTTGAACCATTTTTTTTTTTTTTTTTTTTTTTTTTTTGATTCGTACAAGCTTAAAGTAGAGACGTGGAGCGCATCAAAATCCTCCCATGAAAAGGTGTTTTTGCTCTAAAATACAAACGAAGCAAGATTTTTTCAAATAGTTAAAGCTTATCATAGACCAAGGTCCAATGCATCGCTGGACCAAATTTGAATCGTCAGCCTCCCTCCAGTCAGGAATTATTCGAGAGTAACTTGTTTTGCAGGTAAAATCCGAACGGTGCATATGCAAATGGTGCCAGTAGCTGAGCATTAATTTCAGCCCAATTAAATTTTTTTTCAAAAGGAATTGATATATTCCCACAATTTGCCTGGGTGCCAGCTACGGTTTGTCGTTCAAACCTCCCTTAATGTGACCTTCCCCCCCCCCCTCCCGCGCCCCCCCCCCTTCCTCCCCTCAGACGAGCCGCTATTCTGCGCCGGCCTTTTCGTGCATATCTGTTACAGTGCTTGTGTTCTGTGAATATTTTCATACATATGTCAGAGCAATTCCGTGGTGTAACGATTAAAGATTTAATTTTAGTTTATCTTATGGAATTATTATGACGCATTACAATTGAATGAATTTGCTATTGTTCTGTCCTGAACATTACAGTCCTAAGTTTGACATCCCACTTAAAGTAGAAACGAGAATACATTACTCAAGAAATTTAATGATATGCAGAGGTTCATCATCGTCATTATCTCCTGGCAAGCAGTCGTCTTCCTGATGTGGAGTTTAAAACGAGACAAATTTTCGAAGAAGGCATGTCGACTTGGAGAAATAAAAGGTAATAAGTTCAACATATTCTTCTGTACTGTTACCAGTCTTCTCATTGCTTCCAGTTCCTGTATCTCAACAACTGCAAGAGATCCCAATGGACGACCATGACTGTCTTTGAGAGTCATTAAACAGAAATCGATCTCACAGTTGTGTTACAGGTAAATGGTAAGTCCCCCTTCACTACACCATCTCGTATAGCGCTGTATGTCGCTTTGGATTGGAAGAGGTTGTCTCTGGTGTCGAGCAGCTAGTTGCAATAGTAAAGGGTGCCGGCGTTGTTTGCGAGATGAACTCGGAGCTCACCGTCTGTAGCATCGTCGACAGAACCGACTGTGGTCGTTTGGTACAGGGTGGAGTGGAGGGTCTGAATTAGAGGCTCAGACGTTTCTGCGACCGCTTAGGTTGCAGATTCATCGACTTGCGCGATAGGGTGGTGGGTTTCCGTGTTCAGGTTAATAGGTTAGGGATCTACTACACACAGGGAGCGGCTACAAAGGATGTGGGGGTGTGTGAGGGATCTGAATTGTTTTTTAGGGTAGAAGGTCTCGGGAAAGTGCGGAAAGAGCTACAGTTTCAAAGGGTGCAGGACCTACACAGAAAAAGGGCAGACACAGCTGTGTTGGAAAAAAACAGAGCTCCAAGCGCTAATAGAAAGCACTGAATCTCAAATAGTTAATGCGTATGGAAACCTAGCTAAAGCCAGAAATACGTCTAACCCAAATTTTTTCAAAGGTCTTAATCACGTACACAGAGGAAGGATTTCATACCGTTGATGGTGCAGTGTTTACTGCCAACACTGAAATTGAAGTAGATAGTTCCTGAGAGTTAGTATGGGTAGTGTCTATACTTGACAACCGGAATAAATTAATAATTGGTTCCTTTTACCGACTACCCGACTCAGATGATACAGTTGCTGGACAGTTCAACGAAAACTTGAGTGTCGTTTAAATATGTCCCCACACATATACAATTATAGTTGGTGGGGACTTCAGTCTACCCTTGATATGTTGGCGAAAATACATGTTCAAAGTTGGTGGTAGAAATAAAACATCGTCCGAAATCGTATTGAATGCCTGCTCAGAAAATTATTTTGAGCAGCTAGTACAGACGAACTACAATGAGGGATGCTTTTAATAGTTTCCACACCGAAACCCTGCCTCGAAATCTGGCAGAAAACCCAAAGAGTTTCTGATCGCCTGTAAAGTACACCAGTGGCAAGGAGCAATCAATATCTTCACTGCTAGATAACAGTTGGGATAGTATTGATTTTAGTACTACTAAAACTGAGTTACTAAACACGATTTTCCCAAATTCCTTCACAAAAGAAGGCGAAGTAAATACTCCAGAAATCGAATCAAGAAGAACTTGTAACATAACTTAGAAGTAGATATCCTCGGTGTAGCGAAGCAAGGCTTCCAGTCCCGATTTATACCAGTCACGTTCCTTTCAGATTATGCTGATACAATAGCCCCATACTTAGCAATCATATACAACCGCTCGCTCGTAGAAAGATCCGTACCCAAAGACTGGAAAGTTACACAAGTCACACCAATACCCAGGAAAGGAAACAGCAGTAATCCGACTGTGCTCGAACATTACGAATCACTTCGAAGAAAACGATTTATTGACAAACAGCCAACACAGACAGAAAGCATCCTTCTTGTGAAGCACAAGTAGCTCATAATTCTCACCAAGTAATGAATGGGTGCTATCGATGGGGCACATTGATTCCGTATTTTTAGACTACCAGAAGACTTTTGACACCGTTTTTCACAAGCGACTCCTAATTAAATTGCTTATCTGAATTGTGTGGCTAGATTCGGGATTTCCTATCGGGATTTCCTAATAAATGGTGGGAAGCATGAATGCCTCGGCTGTTTTTGTTTCCAGTCCAGCGCACAATGCAGTACCTGTTACAGGAGGAATGAATTCCGCGATTCCATTTTGTTTCATGGCTTACTTACCACCACACTTCACTCCTTTTTATTTATTTGCGTTAATATCTATATATTACATTCTATCGATCCCCTCCATACACTTAGCTACGAGTTTGATGCAACAACTGCACTACTACAGATGTATTTTGCTTTTGATGCAGAAGACATAACGTTTTAGTTTAAGCTTGGAAAATACTTTATTTAAAGGCGAGGAAGCCGGGACGAAAGGCACACCGAAAAAAATAATAAAATAAAATAATAAAAGGCAGAGAAGAGAAAGGAACAAAGTGGGTCCAATTGAAAGACTGGCACCAGGCCAAGGTGTCACACGACAATTTTTCCTTCTTTCTCATCTTTTTCTATCCACTGCCACGCTGCTGAGAGCTTCACTTCTTTTCGTTGTTCTTTCATATTCAGAGCACTGTGCACTATTTGGCAGTAACGCCTTCAGGGACAGGACGGATGTGCAGCTAAACACTGTTTTCAGGACGATCAGCGAAACGCTGTCTTTTTGCCTACACTCTTGATTGTCTGTTCCTTGACAACTTCCGCTAACCTAACGAGACAGAGGTCTTACACAGAAGACAAAGATGACCCCACTTTATTCCCGTGGCCCGTGGCAAAACATGAAAAAAAAACGTTAGTAGAAACAACCCCACAACAAAAGTGTTGTGTGGTGTATAGCTGGTTCGCATTTCACCTCCTCCAAAGTTTTTTGCTTCCCTTCGCATATTGTATTGGGTTCTGTGACTTTCTTATTAAGTTGATAGAAGCGTATTTTACAACAAAAAAAGAAAAAAATATATGGCGCATTGGCTGACGCAAGTGCCCAGTAAGCAGAACAGCCCGAGGTCGAGTCCCAATCCAGCATGCATTTTCAATCGCCGCAGAATCCGCATAAAGTTCCAATGCAGCTGATATCATTAGTTTCTGTCCTCTTCTTTCTCCCCATCCACCTACAGTTTGCATAATATGTATCATAGCTACGGATTCCGCATTCCGACCAGGGTTGCCGAGCGGTTCTAGGCGCTACAGTCTGGAACCGCGCGACCGCTTCGGTCGCAGGTTCGAATCCTGCCTCGGGCAGTTAGGTTTAAGTAGTTCTAAGTTCTAGGGGACTGATGACCTTAGAAGTTAAGTCCATAGTGCTCAGAGCCATTTGAACCATTTTTTTGATTCCGCATGGTATCTGTTCCTTCGAACGTGTCCAAAATAATAGCCACCACACATTCATTAAATGATTTGCTTCGACGGGAAATGAATTCACAATCTTCAGCGCGGATGCACAATATCGTCCAGACTCCAGTGTGAATATAAGCCGGCCGTGGTGGGCAAGCGGTTAAAGGCGCTACAGTCTGGAACCGCGCGGCCGCTACGGTCGCAGGTTCGAATCCTGCCTTGGGCATGGATGTGTGTGATGTCCTTAGGTTAGTTAGGTTTAAGTAGTTCTAAGTTCTAGGGGACTGATGACCTTAGAAGTTAAGTCCCATAGTGCTCAGAGCCATTTGAACCAATTGTGAATATAAAATTAGTGAGCATGGAGGACAAGGGCGGGGACTGCAGATATGTGGCGATAGGTCGGCCGGCCAGCGCACCGACGTAGTCCTTGCATTTGCGATAAACTCTCTGTCGGGATGGCGCAATGGTTAACGCTGTTGCCTAGTAAGCAGCAGATCCTGGGTTCGGATCCCTGCCCAGCTGACTTTTCACACGTCGGCGCCGATTTGGCATGAAGTTCCGTTGCAGCTGATATCATCAGCTCCTTCCGTTCCTTTCCTCTACCCCCCCCCCCCTCCACCTTTAGGTTATATTAACTGCTGAAATTCATCTTTCACAATAGCATGGATTTGTGTTACAGCCACTCTGAGATAAATGTTAAAAGGCGAATTAGATTTTGGCACAAAAATTACCGTTCCTTTCCTCTGTAATGCATAATATTCAGTCTAATAATCTCCACTTCAATGAGACATAAAATATTATTCTTGATTCCTTCGCTCGTAAGAACGTAACACAACAATCCACATTCTATCTGCACCCACAAATTTCACTTAACCCACTATTTGCATTATAAGTTTTGTCACTTTATGCAACAAGCTTCCCCTTTCTTCCAAAATTTCTAGAGCAAACATGCTACACTTTCAGACGCTCTGTACTGATCCGATACGATCCAGCAGCGAATATCCGCACTAACTGTAAGTACATTTCATAGCAGCTACAGTTGTATACTACTTCGTACACAATGAAAAGGAGACATGGTCTACCCTGTGGTGCATCAGCTGTCGTCGTAGGGAACCTAGACAGGAAAAGGAATGGTAAGTGCGCACATAAATACAGTAAACAGAACTTTTACTAAATTTGTAGCTTTCTCCCAGCACTGCGAATGAATTTTACGAAGGGATAACCAGCAATAAAATCCAGCTACTACAAGAAACAAACTAAAGAGCATCGGGTCCTGTAAGGCCCTTGCTAGTAGTGCATGAGCGATCTATTCAAGGCTGACTCAGACTGAAGGCTGTAGAAGACTGCTACTGGTACTGGGCTCTGTAGCAGCAGCAGCAGCGGCAGCAGAGGGCTTTCATAATCTGAGCTGCTGAAGGCGTGGCGCAGTGGGCGCGCATCATTTGCTCCGCCGGTTCTCGAGCCACCACTGTCGACATCTGTCGGAAACGTGCGTTTCGGTTGGCAACTGTGAGACGTCGGTGTGGGTGGTATCGATTTATGATACCACAGCTCCTCAGTCTCTAACATATAAGACTTTTTATTTTTTTCTTGCCATAACTGGTTTCGAACATTCTGTACATCATGAAACGCAACCGCCTGCTGTCTGACTGACTTGTTTCATGTGGTAATAAACTGAGCCACCCTGATAAAAATGAATGAACAAGGGACTGAAAAATTACTGAATTAATTGCAGAGGACCAATAGCTGTCACCTTCCACCTCCCACCGTACATTTGTAACTTAGATCCATTTCCATGCAGAGACAATCTTTACTAGAATCGGTAAGTGTCCGCTTTGTAGTTAAACTTATCTGGCGAGAGAAAATCATGAGAACAGCTGACCTATGCCGCTGGCCGGTATTGTGCGGGCAGCCTAGACTGGGCAGTGCCAGCGGGTGGTCTTCGAACGTCCTGAGAAAGCAACCCATTCAATGGGCATCTAACATAAGTCTTAGGGAAGGGACTTCTAAAGCTGGTCACTGCTCCCCACATGGTCAAGGCAGCAGTCTTATCCTAGGCTGGCGAGTGTCACATTCAGGCTCGTTCCTCTTGCCTGGAAGAAGAGAATTAACCGTCTATTGACTTTCAAGTTTTATGAATAAAGGAATCCGCCAGACGGGCTGGCGCCACATCTGTTGGTTACATCGAGCTTTTTCTTCTTGCGTGGTTGCTATTCTCAACATTTTCTCAGGCGGGGATTTCGAAGATTCAATCTCCTCTCACTCCACTGAGTGACCACTGGTTACGCATTTTGATTGGCTGACAGAAGCCCACGTGCGAGTTTTTCCATGGGGACGTTAGTGAGATTGGAGAAGCATAGCTTTTGTGCACTCTGGATTCTGACTGAGAAGGACACTAATCCTCAGTTAATGTATTTTGATTATCACGCTGCCTTGGGACACTGGCAAAGACGGGCAAAGACGCTGCCTTCAAATCCTTCATCTGGTTCCTGTTGCTCCTTGCTGTTAGTCGGTTCTGAAATGGATAAGATGTAGGTTCGTCAAGACGTTATTCGTTGTACAGGGACATGTGATTTGTTCTCTTCGCGTAAATGATCCCATTATTTCTTTTTTATGATCTGCGAGTGGACGTCATCTTATTCAATCACGTCCACACAGTTCTGCAAGACTACTCATACAGTGCCCAGTGTGTGCTGTTAACTTGTTATCTATCTGAGTAACACCCTCTTCATACAGCATGACCCATACCGTTGTTTCTGCACCACGTAAATTTGACCGAGATGCTTAGAAGTGATAAGTTTCATTTGGTTTTGCTAATTTCCTATAGCCCAATCACAAGTGTTTAATGTTTCATTATAGCAATTTTTTATTGTAGTGTATTGTATCGAACTGGGGACATAGAAACGACGGAGAGGCTTCGTCCTCGCCATAGCCCTCAGTGGTTCACAACCCCACAACAGGCTACAACAGTCTCCTTACCCCACCGCCGCCCCACACCGAACTCATGGTTATTGTACGGTTCGGTCCCCAGTGGACTCTCCCAGGAACGTCTCACACAAGACGAGAGTAACTTCAATGTTTGCGTGGTAGAGTAATTATGGTGTACGCGTACGTGGAGAAAGTGTTTGCGCAGCAATCGCCGACATAGTGTAACTGAGGCGGAATAAGGGGAACCAGCCCGCATTCGCCGAGGCAGATGGAAAACCGCCTTAAACACCATCCACAGACTGGCCGGCACGCCGGACCTCGACGCTAATCCGTCGGGCGCATTCGTGCCGGGGACCGTCACGCCTTCCCGCCCGGAAAGCAGTGCATTAGACCGCACGGCTAACCGGGCGGGCATATAGCAATTCTTACTCATGCATATTAATGGTTTTGTTTCCATAGGAAATGCATAACACAAATGCTGACTTAAATGCAATTTCTTTTCCGACCAGTTTCAGTCCAAGAAAATGTTCGTGGTATGGCAGAAGAAGAATCAAAAATTACAGTAACATCCAGTGACCAACAAGACGTGTAAATTGAAAAAATATAGATGACAACATACATAAGAAGATACTAACATCAGATATACAATTACAAAACCAACATTTCGTATCATAAATTTTTCTGAATCCAAAACACATAATTTAAATGAAGCACAGCAACTCCAAACACAATATCTATGTGAAATGCAGGCGCTAATCACTACAAATGAACACATTAATCTGGCTCAGTACAGTCAACAACAAAATCAAATATGATCACAATATCATGGTCAGGCACCATGGAGTACAAAGACAACACGAACATGAAACATACTTGAAGATACCAAAAATTACAAGACGAAAACGTAAAACACATTTACATAGAATACGATACAAAATACTATAATGTATCTTATGTAAGAGACTAAATTAGAAGTCAATAGTATATATACTAGTTTTATACAGGGTTTCCCATTTATCTTGACCACCCTAAATAACTGTTTGTCCAGATGCAAATTACAAAATGTTTCAAGCAAATGTTCTTTAGCTACCAGGGGGTCATCAATCAGCATCATTGCCATCGTTGTAGCTTGGTTTTTTACAAAGCTATGAACAGCGATATGACTTTTTTAAATGGCACCCTGTATTTTTTATTCGGTAATTCATTTTCTGTCCTAAAGGCCTATTCAAAAATGTGTCTTATATTACCATTCACTGAAACGCAACGTTATTAATTACATAAGACAACATTGACGTTGACCCTCCCAGCGCTTAGTGCAGGTACTCCGGTTAATGGAACACATCCACGCGCTGAAGTTGATAGACGACAAATGTAAACATAAGTAGAATGCACATCCTTCATTCTGTCAACCATCGTCAGTTGAAGAGTTGTGTGAGTAGACTGTTCACCAACGAAGAGAAGGTAGAAATGCTACTCATCCATGGGGAATGTAAGTTAGCAGAACAGTAATTGCAATACTGTTTTCTTACGTACAGGTACATCTAGTACGGTAGTTTAGTCCTTTTAAATACTGTTGTATAGAGTAGGCATACAGTAAAGGCTGTCTTTCCTACAAACTGCATCGACATAACGTTTCTTTTATTGTTGTTGTTGAAGGTAGGCGAAATGCTACACAGGCAGCGAAACTGTACAGAGAGCGATATCCTGACAAGAACCCACCTTCCCGACGGATGTTTTCTCGTCTTTTGCAACGCTTCAGGAACGAGAAGTTTCAACCCACGAAAACGCAATCATCGTAGCACTCGCACAGACGAAGCTGCCGAAGTTACTGGTCTCGCTTGCGTTGCTATGAATCCACGTGTGAGCGGACGACAGATTGAACACGAGATTGGCATTCCTAAAACCAGTGTACATCGTATTCTTACACGTCATCGGTCCCATCCTTACCATGTATACCAACATCAAGAATTGTATGGGAATGATTTTCAGAATCGTGTACAGTTCTGTCAGTGGACACAGCAGCAAATACTCGCCAACCCGAAATTCTTCTCCAATGTTCTATTTACCGATGAATATTCCTTAAACAAAGGACAGGTAGTCGTCTGGTGTGGGATGCTTGGTACTACAAATATTGGCCCTTATTTCATCAATAGTAGTTTAAACGGCACAGCGTATGCTAACTTCCTCAGGCGAATTCCTCCTTCTCTTCTGGATAAAGTGCTGCTAAGAACCAGAATGCTTATGTGGTATCAACACGATGGATGTCCTGCACATAATGTATTGCGTGCACGTGTTCTGAACCAAAGGTATCGTGCCAAATGGATTGGTCGAGGAGGAACAGTTACTTGGCCTGCTAGGTCTCCTTATTTCTTTGGGGATGCATTAAAGACGTTGTCTATCGCGATATTACAACAACTCCAGAGGACATGCACGAATGTATCGTGCTTGCTTGTAATTCATTTCAGCAAGCAACACTTGAAGTAGTAAATAATTCTTTCTTTCAACGAGTGCACCAGTGTATCGGTGCCCAGGGTCACCACTTTGAGCACCTTTGAATGTTCTACTCCTGGGCAATGGTACAGGAGAGTCAAAGTCAATTTTGTGTTATGTTGTTACTTGGTTTTCATTTGTTTTCTGACACCTCCAGCAAGTGGACGAGTTTTCATATCGAGCTTAAAGTCAGTGTTGTGTTATGTAATTAATAACGTTGTGTTTCAGTGAACGGCACACTGTGATGCATTTTTGAATAGGTCTTTAGGAGAGGAAATGAATTACCGAATAAAAAATACAGGGTGCCATTTAAAAAAGTCATACCGCTGTTCGTACCTTTGTAAAAAACAAAGCTACAACGATGGAAATGATGCTGATTGATGTCCCCCTGACGGCTAAAGAACATTTGCTTGAAACATTTTGTAATTTGCATCTGGACAAACAGTTATTTAGGGTGGTCAAGATAAAAGGGACATAATACACAGAGCGGACAGAGGTTCAGGGCACTCTCTTGTCCTAGGGGTGGGAAACTGCCCCTAAAGGCGGAAGCATCAGCAATGATCAAAGGTATAAGGATGCAGAAAGGAATGGAAACCACTAACCACTGCATTAAAAACACGTAACATGTATCCACAGGACATGTGGCCCGTAACTGAAGAAGTGTCACGATGATCTCTCCATTGGCAAAAGATTCCGGGATAGTCCCCCATCTGAATCTCCGGGAGGGGACTGCCAAGGTGAGGTTACCACGAGAAAAAGATTAAATAATCAACAAAAGGATAACACTCTACGAGTCGGGGAATGGAATGTCAGAAGCTTGAACGTGGTAGGGTAACAAGAAAATCTGAAAAGGGAAATGCAAAGCTCAATCTAGATATAGTAGGCGTCAGTGAAGCGAAGTGGAAAGAAGACTAGGATTTCTGGTCAGGTGAGTATAGGGGAATAGGGAAATGCAAAGCTCAATCTAGGTATAGTAGGGGTCAGTGAAGTGAAGTGGAAAGAAGACCAGGATTTCTGGTCAGGTGAGTATAGGGTAATATCAACGCCAGCAGAAAATGGTATAACTGGAGTAGGATTCGTTGTGAATAGGACGGTAGGGCAGAGAGTGTGTTACTGTGAACAGTTCAGTGACAGGGTTGTTCTTATTAGAGCTGACTACAAACGAACACCGACAACGATAGTTCAGGTATACATGCCGACGTCGCAAGCTGAAGATGAAGAGATAGAGAAAGTGTATGAGGATATTGAAAGGGTAATACAGCATGTAAAGGGGGACAAAAATCTAATAGTCATAGGGGACTGGAATGCAGTTGTAGGGGAAGGAGTAGAAGAAAATGTTACAGGAGGGTATGGTCTTGGGACAATGATTGAGGAAGGAGAAAGACTTATTGAGTTCTGTAACACGTTTCAGCTAGTAATAGCGAATACTGTGTTCAAGAATCACAAGAGGAGGAGGTTTACTTGGAAAAGGCCAGGTGATACGCAAAGATTTCAGTTAGATTACACTATGGTCAGACAGAGATTCCAAAAGCAGATACTGGGTGTAAGGCGTACCCAGGAGCAAATATAGACTCAGATCTCAGTATAGTAGTGATGAAGTATAAGACATTAGTCAGGAAGAATCAATACCCAAAGAAGTGGGATACGAAAGTACTAAGCAATGATGAGATGCTGTTGAAGTTCTCTAAGGCTATAGATACAGCGATAAGGAGTAGCTCAGCACAGTTGAAGAGGAATTGACATCTCTAAAAAGGGTCATCACAGAAGTTGGGAAGTAAAACGTAAATACAAAGAAGGCAACTGCGAAGAAACCATGGGTAACAGAAGACAAAAACTTAATACTTGAAAGTATATAGATTTGAGAAATGGTATGATTCACAATTAGCAGATAAACTACACAGCAAGAAAGTGAAAACCAGAGTCGAAAATTATGAAATTAATGAGAATCCAGCACCTGAGTGTGCAGTTTCACCATATTTTGACACGTCTCAGTTAAGATATAGCAAATTTTTAAGAGAAGCAATATTACTGTGACATTTCAGACTGAGAGGGCGCTAGGGATGAAACTGCAACATTTTATTGAACAAGGATTCATTTATAACCAATCTGGTACTTACATTATTAAATGTTTACAGTATGATAAGGTTTATATTGGCCAGACAGACAGGAAATCACTAAAAATGTTTAAAGAACACACATAGCCAAACAATTCATCAACTTTAGGTACACACCTAAAAATATAATATCACGCTATGGGGAATGTCTCTGATCAAATGCAATTATTACTGAGGGCAGATAATGGGGTTATGATGAACTAACTGGAAGAAACTGAAGTATTTTCAGGGATGATTGTACACACAGAAAGAATATTAAATGAACAAACTGGTTTAAGGAATAAAAATTATGCCAGCTACTTTATTGAGATCCTTAAGAGTTTAAGATTAAGGAGGTAATGGCAAAGTTTGTTTACAATGATGGCATCTTGTAACCTATCATCCCAATAGCTCTTCTGTCTTGTGTTGACATGTATGCCTATACAGTAGTATAAATTGTGGTCATATCTGTGCTCTTGTTGTACCTTCCGAATTTCATTTGCTGATGTTAACTGTGTTAGCATAGTTCCCTATAATCTAAAGATCAAGACCTGTGTTTTCTTATGTATCTTGTGCCTGTTGTTATTACAACTTGTGTTTTTTACTTACCTTATGATTGTTATTACACGTTTATCCGTTTTTGGTGTAACAGTTACAACTGTGTATTATTGGTAAGACATTTATTGGTGATTTTTGTACCATATTTTTCTTAATGAAGATTTTATTCTTGTTTATCCTTCACTCTCTCTTATATTTTTACGGATATTCATATGTGAGGCTAGTAAGGCAAATACGTTGTACTCTTTGTATTTCTCCTGGTTGCTGTTGTTGCTTCCCAGATGTGATTATTGGTCTAAGATATTCTCCGATTTTTTAATGTGAAGATTAGGACATGTGTTTTTACTTAGCGAACTCATGGTTTTTAATTGTCCTATGTTTGTGATGACACATTTATTTTTATTGGTGTAATAGTTACGACTATCACACAAGTTATGCATTTTCAAAACGTTTGCTGTTGATTTCACAGCTCATATTTCTTACTTAACATATTATCCTTGTATACTAATCACTTTCAGTTACATTTTATGGACCTGCCTTTGTGAGGCTAGTAAGACTGGAAAGTTGTACCCTTTGTATTACCTCTTTTGCTATAGACATGTTGGAAACTGAATTATTCATAAGGACAATTATACACCCAGAAAGGATACTTTATGTATACATGATCTTAATGAAATAAGAATTATCTCAATAATTCAGTTCACATTTTTAGACTGTAGGATGCCTGATTCAAACATTATTTTTAAGCTACTAGAACATCTTGCATCTTCTACAGTTTTCTTGTCCGCCCCTGGTAGCTGAGTGTTAAGCACGACGTAGTGTCATACCTAACGGCCTGGGTACGATTCCCGGCTGAGTCAGAGATTTTCTCCATTCAGGGACTGGGTGTTGTGTTGTCATTATCATCAGCATTTCATCCCAATCGACACGAAAGTCGCAGAAGTGGCGTCAACTCGAAAGGCTTGCAACATGCGAATGGTCTACCCGACGAGAGGCCCTAGCAACACGGCATTTACAATACAGTTTTCTTGTCTACTGTCTTCTGATGACCCATAGGCTAGATTTCTAATACAGATACGGATGTAAAGGTAAGCTTTGCTTAATGCAACAGCATTTTGTAACCTGCCATTATGGTTTCTGTTTGTTTTCTGTGGGCACATATGACTACATAATAGTACAAATAGAAGTCATATAAATTTTTCAGTTGTTGCTTCGTAAATGTAGTTGATGTTAACTGTAAGCATATTTTCCTATTTTATTATGTGAACCTTCTGTATCCTTTTATATCATTCACTTTCGCTTACATTTGTATAAACATTTGTACATGGCACTAGTAAGACTGATATGATGTGCCTTTGATATTACTCCTTGTTGCGTCTGTGTTTTGATTGTTAATGCTAACTTTGCTAGCACATTTTCGTATTTTATAATCTGAAGATTACGACTTCTGTTTTATACTTATCTTTTCCTCCATATGGTTAGGATTGGTTGTTCCTACTTGTGTTATGGTAATGATGACATGTTTCTATGACGTTGGTGTACTAATACAACTGTGTCAAACAGTTTTGTATTATTGTTAAAACATATGTTGGCGAGTTCCACAGCTCATTTTCCTAAAGTTTTTTCATCTTAAAACACTCACTTTACTGATATTTTTATGTATATTCATATGTGAGGCTAGTAAGACTAGAAAGCTGTACATATTGTACTCACCTTTTCTATAGATGTGTTGGTGGGGAATGAATTATTTAAGAGGCTAATTAAATTATTTAAGAGGCTAATTATACATGCAGAAAGAATTCTTGATGTACATAGTGATGTTAATGACATAGGGATTATCTCACTTTTGAAAATATAGGATGCCAAATTTAATGTTGCTTCATGTTATTGCAACTCTTTGTATTCTGCCATCACTACAGTTTTCTTGTTTTTTGTCTTATTATGACACTTAGGGTTTGAGTTTTACATAAATGATCCTATATCTTATTTTTTTGGTGTAGTTGCTTTTGAGGTTGATTGCTGATGTTAGCTATACCAGCATACCTTCTTCTTTTACTTCTAGAAGGTTAAAATTTATAATTTTGAGTTACCATATGGTGTGATGAGATATTGTGCCTAATATGAACCATAATTACAAATGTTTCACACAGTTTGTATGTTGTTATAACTATTGCGGCCAGTGCTACAGCTTTAAAAAATAAAATTATATATATATATATATATATATATATATATATATATATATATATATAATGTACTTCTACTTTAACCTTTTGCATATTTTACATATGATGCTATATAGTATTTTGGAAAGCATTTTAAGTGCATATTTTTACATTTTGAGCTTTTAGTGTTAGATATCTTAAAGTATTTTCCATGTTTGTATGATTGTTGTACTTTGTGATGCTTGACCATGACATTTTGATAATATGTGTTCTATTGTTGACTATCTGAGCTGATTTAATGTGTTCATTTGTTGTAATACGCCTGTGTACCACATAATTATTGTGTTCAGAATTGTTCTGCTTGATTTAAATTACGTACCTTGGATTTCGAAGAATGTACGCTATCTGACATAAGTTTTATAATTGCATATTTGTCGTAAGTATCTTCTTAATAGTTTTTTCATCGCAATTTTTTGATCTATTAGGTCATATTGGTCGTCATATTTTACTGCCATTTTTGTTTTCTTTTTCTACAGTACTGTGAACATGATTCTGGACTGAAACTGGTATGTAAATAAATTGCATTAAAGTCTGCTTTTTTGTTATGCATTTCCTACACTATATTAATGCTGATAACTGCCAAGAAAGTGGTTTCGCTTCTTTTCATATGTAAATGTCCTCCATATTACTTTTTGTGCTCATGAGAGTCACTGAACTGTTCAAATCTGTGCATTTTGGATCTATTCTGTACTTAGAGAATCCCCTCTCTCATCATTTAATAATTTGCTTAAGACCGTCTCCCATGGTTCATTAAAGAGGGCGTTTCTCTGTTGTCCAATGCATGAAACATTTATGTTACGTAACTGAACACAAGGGGAGTATTCTGATTCCCGGAAGTCCAGGCCGGATTAGACACTTTAACCTACACGTTAAGTCAATGCTAATGACCTACCACTTACATAATATAGCGACACTGTTCTGATGCAGGTCACAGCTTACATAATACAGCGACACCGCCACAGGATTTTTCGTGAGCGTGGTTATCGAACGAAACTAATTTAGGTAGTGAAAATAGGTAGCACATCCTTCGCACAGATATCATAAAATTATCAATCATTTCTGGCTTGTTCACATAACCTAATCCTCTGTTTTTTCTTACGTTAAATTTGCTTTGTGATTTTTTTTTATATGTGGTATGTTCCAATGGGAAGCATTCAGGAATATACGAGGAACGCTCATTTGAAGCAAAAAACTTCATATCGATATACACACTGTTCCAAATGATATCTGAAGTAGAACGCAGTTAATGTGCTTTGTTGTTTTTGGAACTCATGGCTTTACAGACAACTGTTTTGAATCACTCTTACCAAACATAACACACAAAAAAAAAAAAAATTGCTCAGTAACTCAACGTATGTTGGAAAGGTACAAAACTTTAGTGATTGAGGAGAAATAACAAAGGGAGTACTAAATGCTTCGGTTTTGGTGCCACTCCTGTTTCTATGGCAGAAAGACATGCCAAGGAAAGAGGCTGAGAGCAATTAGGTAGGTTGGGATAGAATACAATGTCAAAAGAGATTTGATACGTGAGACACATACGTGCAAGCCATTAGCCCAGAAAGAAATTCGCATTAAATTTGTTCTGTCATGGAAAACACTCACAAAAAACGCATATGGCCGTATGAGGTTTTTTCCTTTAAACGAGCACTCGTGACATATTCCTAAAAATTAGCCATTTCTGCTGGAACGCACTGTGTACCTATACATAGGTGTTATTTATTCTATGCATTTTCCGTTTTCTGGTGTTCTCCGTTGAGTCTGTGTTTCACAGCGTTGCTAAACCAGCGTTGCAACTTTTGGAGGAGTACCTGTATGGATGTGTTGTGATTTTACGTGCTGGCGAACTGCTAGAGAGAGCGTCAGCTCTTCTTTCGGCCAAATAGTAAGGTCTTTAGGAAGTACAGCAAGTATAGAAGTGGGGGAGCGTCCGTGACTAATAATATAGCTATGGAAAGGATTAACGACAAACGTATGCAACTGAAAGAAGTGTACTTGCTGCTACCGACAATGCAGGTGGATGTTCATGTGGACCTATTAAATCAGGGGACCATTATGGACGTAGAACACTGTGAGGCTGACGCGGGTTTAGTGACTGGTGAGAATGAGTCTGACGACGCAGTAATGTTACAACAAGCAGGCCAGCAGCAGTTAATAAAACAGCAGAAGAAATCAGAACGAAATATTTGATGCCAATCCAAACAGTAATGCTCAATTGAGCTAGCCACCTCCTTGCTGACGGACGTCATATGAGAAATAAAAGCCGGCCGCGGTGGTCTCGCGGTTCTAGGCGCGCAGTCCGGAACCGTGCGACTGCTACTGTCGCAGGTTCGAATCCTGCCTCGGGCATGGATGTTTGTGATGTCCTTAGGTTAGTTAGGTTTAAGTAGTTCTAAGTTCTAGGAGACTAATGACCACAGCAGTTGAGTCCCATAGTGCTCAGAGCCATTTGAACCATTTTTTTTTTTTTGAGAAATAAAAGAGGGGATGACGGAGATGAAATAGGAATCGAAGGAAATGGTGGGTCGCCAGGTAGCAGGAAAGGAAAAGGAGCAGCGCGATATTCAGCACATACTCAAGCTGGAAAGTTAGTAGCCTTGGAGACATGATTAGTGTTGAAGTTGGGACACAAATAGAAAATATCCCAATAATGCAGTACAAAGTGAGCAACGCAGAACAATGCCAGTAGGAGAGACGAATTGAGCAGGTACAATGTAGTTTAAATACAGTGCAAGAGCGGATTAACAATGCGTCTGGAGAGACTGTGGCCAGATCGATGGAAGCGGTAGACATGATTACCATTAATAAAAGATGAAGTGAAATGATCGTATGGCATTATTGGCTGGGAGACACCATTTTGGGTAGTTCGGTCGCTTGGTGAAAGTCTTTATTTGACGCCATTTCGGCAGCTTGCGTGTCGTTGATGATGAGGACAACATCCAGTCCCCGAGTAGACAAAATCTGGAACTTAGCCAGAAATGGAACACAGGCCCCTTACATTGCTGTCATCCACGCTGACCACTCTGCAACGGGGACGGACGTTACTAATGGAGAAGTAACAGTACAAGAAGTTAGAAATGCACAAGAGGGCTCTGATAATACTTGTTCAACACCTGTGGCTGAGACTGAGGAAGTAAGGTCACTGCTTGAATTCCAGGAGAATCAGAAATCAACGAGCAACAGCATAAGAAAAATCGAATAATGGTTAGTGAGTATCGGAATATCAAGGGAAAGGTTGGATGAGTGCTAGGCATAAGTGGTAATGAGGATGGAATCTGGGAACCCGTAAAGCGGATTTCGTCTGTCAGGTAGATCTCCAGCCCTATAACTAACAACTGCGTACATTTTCAGAGAAATAACGTGCGCCATTCTAGGACAGTTTTTAACGGGCGAGAACATCCTGGACTTGCAGTCGAAATTGTAGAGCTGGGTTTATCGGATCCGTGGAGCGATATGAATAGTGACCTCTGGGCACTGCAAAATGACATGAGGAAAGCGGGAAGTTACTATCCGAGGAGCCTATGTCCAGTAATAAACTGAGTCAAATCAATGTACTGTACTATGGCAATGTAAGAGTCATTTCACTGGAAGAAAAGACGAATGTGAGTAATAACGATGTGCATCCAGTGATTACAGTCTTGTCAGGAAAACAAACGTTTGCGCTCTTTTTTACAGTAGCAGTGAAATTTCGCCCATTTCGGAGTGGCTTATACCAACTGTCACGGAATTCTCAGCTGTCCTATGCTGTAATTAAGGATAACGAAGCCTAAAGGGGATATAGGAGGGAGGAATGAAGATTTGAGAAAACGGGTTTAGCTTGATTTTTTTTCTGTCAGGGACACTAATTTCTGTGAACCTTCTTGGTCTTCCCCATTCTGCCAATAGATGAGGTTCTAGGAGTCGACTCTCAAAAAAACAAAAATTCACGTTGTCGTCGATGAAGGGAGAGCAGAACTTGCTAGGCGGGTGTTCTCACGTATTCGAGGAGCATGTTGAACTGCAGGATCCGAAATAAACCACCTATGTATGGAACAGGGTTGGTATCAGTTTTAATTTGGAAGTGTGTGAAGTACCATTGAGGAAAGAAATTGACTAGAAGATTCAGGAAAAAGTAAACAAGGTGGCAAATGTTAGAGATGGTGAACCAGGAGAAATTTTGGCAATTCTAAGAAGAACGCTTCAGTGTTTTCACTTACGTTAGGGACCATAAAAAGTTTTTATTATAAATCCACGATGACTGAACATAAAAAATTTTTGTGTGTCATCCTATTCTGCTGATTCACAAGCAACAGATCTTACACGAAATTCAGTTCATACTCGAAAAAAGACTTATTGAGCCAGTTAATGCCAGTTCTGGCCATGAAGCGATCTCAAAGTCAGTGATATCAGAGTACACCTGAGGCACCTGGGTGAGGTCACCATCCACACCTCCTCCCCAAGGGCCTCCTCCATCGAGCCCACAGATCTGGGTGTTCTGCTCATATAATAGCTCATTTTTTGTGGTATCTTGTTATAGTATCTAAGAATGACAATACCAAATTCCTCATTAGACTCTTGGCAGATCAGTACCATCATTTCACCAGAGACAGACCAGACAGAGAATCTTCGGGTATTTTTTGTAAAGTTCTATGGGTTAGCATTTTCTCCTCAAATTAACCTGGTGAAGTTGTGGGCAGATCAAGCTCGACCCACTCTGTCGCCAGTATACTGTCTTTCTTTATTTCGGGAAATGTTATCAGTTTAAGTGACTCATGTTTGGTTTAAACCTCTCCTCTGCACCTTTTGTTCGTGGACTGGGCACCATCCTAGATGATTCACTTCATCGCAGGTTGACGCAGAAAGCCAACAAGACACGCATAGCTAAGAAGTCGTGGGGAGACCATAACATGGTCCTCAGATCGTTACTCTCTGCAATTCAGAATTATGAGGTCACTGTAAACCTGGACAAATCATGTCACGGCATCATCCAAATTAAGTTGCTGAGACATGTTACTACTTGTGAAGGTATCTAGCCAGACCAATCTAATGTCAAGGCCAAAAGAGCAAGTTCCTATGCCAGCTGCCATGAGACAGAGATTAGGATATTGGGATTGATAAACATTTGCAAGCAATTTATGTCAGTGAAGACATTGTCAACCCTGTTCCATACATAGCTTTAGGTGGTTTATTTCGGATCCTGCAGTTCAACATGCTCCTCGAATACGTGAGAATACCCACCTAGCAAGTTCTGCTCTCCCTTCATCGACGACGACGTGAATTTTTTTTGAGAGTCGCTGCACCCGTTCTATCCCATCCCAGCTTGTCATGAATTCTGTCTGGTAACAGACAGCTCAAAGCCGTGCCTGGGAGTTTTAGGAGGTAAAGGAAGAAAGACCAACAGTGCAGTTAGACAATCACTTCCTCAAGGAGAGTGGTATCGAAATGTGAGTAAAATATTTTGGTAAGCATGTTGGAGGCCCTTGGTGTTATAGGGGTTTCCAGAAATTTCATAAATTTTTGTCTGGTCAATGTGTGAAAGTGCTCACTGACTACAAGGCATTGCAATTTCTATTAATGGCAAAACTTAAACATGAGTAACTTGTATGTTGAGTGTTATATCTCCAAGTGTTTGATTTTACCATCATTCATGATCCAGGGCTAGCGAATACCACTGCAGATGCTTTGCCATGGTCACTAGTTGGGCTGACTCGGGAATAGAGAAGGACTTCGAAGGATTTTTTTTTTGTAGCGTGCAGTCCATGAAGAACGTGGTTTTTGAGAACTGTGCATCTATCTAGTAAGACAGATTATCAGAAAGTATGGCAAGGATCCTACCCTCCACGATATTAAAAAAAAACCGAATAGCCATAAGGCTATTGAAAGGGCTATGAAAGGGTATCTTGTTCTGGCTTTGAAATTTGGACAAGACTTTGTGGCTATTGTGTATTCCAGATGGTCTATTAAGCAAATTCATATGGTGTACCCATCTGAACTACACACACTTTGGTCCCAACAAGTGCTTTAACAAACTGTGGTCAAGATGTTATTTTAATAACATGTGGTCCATGGCGGCTTTAATTTTGGCTGCTGGCGCCACTACCTACTTGCGTTGTCGATTTCGATGTGATCGTCTATCACGAGGTGTGGTCTTTGTTCGACGTGTGTTTATTGATTTGGCGGGGCCTGGAACAGTCAGGTAGCTAGAGGGCACTTGGCTGGCAAGTCGTGGCTTTTAGGGTGCTCCAGCCGTCCTGTATGAGCCTCGAGAAGCCGCGAGGGGTTAGATCGGTCGGGGACAAGCCTTGCTGGCTCGCTACAGAATTGGTAGCGGCGAGTTGCGGGAAGAGCACGGGACGTCGCATGCAGCCTGGTAGGGAAGTTCCCGGCCTACTCTGCAGACTTAAATTTTACTGCACCTTGAGCACCGTTTGTTCGGAATGGAGGCAAAAACACCCTGGCTGGAATCATGCAAGTCATGGCTCCTTCACACCTGAGTGGAGTTAAGTGTTGTTTTCCTATTTTTTGGGTATTTGATATTGCAAGGCCATGTGTGTCTTATGTGGAATTGGATCTGCTATATTAATGCGCCTCCGATTGATTGTGTGTATGATCATCGGTCAGTGTCACTGGTCGCAATTTATTCCACGCCATATTCCATGCAAGTGTACGACTATTCCCTGTTATAAGGTCAAAAAAATGGTTCAAATGGCTCTGAGCACTATGGGACTCAACTGCTGTGGTCATTAGTCCCCTAGAACTTAGAACTACTTAAACCTAACTAACCTAAGGACATCACACACATCCATGCCCGAGGCAGGATTCGAACCTGCGACCGTAGCAGTCGCACGGTTCCGGACTGCGCACCTAGAACTAGAGGGTCAATGCATGCAGTTAAATTCCTAACTTAATTTTTGTCGTAGGCCGAGCACCCTTTGTAAATGAGTATGCTTGAGTCATTGCATCAGCAGGCGCTGATATTTCCGCTTCTAAGGAATCAGTAATTTTAAGGAAAATTAAGCTTGTAACTTGTATCTGTAGTCGCTTACTCGATTTGTTCAGATTTTCTACATCTTAAGCATTCTTGGCCGTAGCATTACCTGCAGATATTATTGTTCCCTTTGACGTGTGGCGCCAGGGTAGCTTTGGCAGCAGACAACGCGTTCCTGTTCCCTGTGTCCGGAGCAGAAGCATGTTTGCTTTCTATGGCGACGGCACTTCCGTGGTCGTACGGCGTCTGGGTTGGCCGACAATCTGATGCCCGAGCCAGCCAAGTGGCGGTGGCTCAGGGTAGGTAAAGTTGATGGTTTGATTTATGCCACGGCAGGGTGTCTCCGATTCTTCGGTAACCTACAGTCTGCTCTGTTTGATGAATTTAATAAGCACATGAGGTTTAAAGTGTGTTTTACAAGCTCGATGTAGATCTTATTCTAGGTAACGCAAAATCTCTTCCACTAGGCAACACATGGAGGGTACTGGATAGAGCCGCACACAGCGACCACAACGCAGTCGTCATAACCATAGACAGGTATGTCAATACACATAACACGGACCATGAGCAGTAGCATTTACTCATAGGAAGAGCCGACTGGCAAGAAGTTCGAGATATTGTTGTGGCGTCATCACTAAATACTGTTCTAGGCAGTGTAGATTACAAAACGCATGTATTGACAGAGGTCCTACAACGAGCACAGGTAGTAGCTATACCACGAGCAAAAACTGGGTGGGGACAGAAACAACCGTGGTAGACAGAACTGGCAAGATTAAGGAAGGATTCACGGGACAAAACAAAGTACTACCAACAAGCAAAGACAGCTCCTGAAAGACAGATAAGACTTGATCTATATCGTGACGGTAAACAGAAATACCAAAAACAACCTTTCAAGGTAGAAACAGAACGAGTTAAGACACCGACAGTTCTGTCAACACTAAAACAAGCTGACGGCACAATGACCAGAGGATGGCGAAGCACAGCAGAATATCTTCTGAACAGGCTACTCCCACATGACGATCCCACACAAGACGAGCGACACCACGCTGACCGAAGAGAGAGCGTGAGGCAATCGTACATCAGTGACAGTGTGACCACACCATTCTCACAAGAAGAAGTCGCGACAGCAATCAGTAGCCTTAAAAACCGAAAAGCACCCGCTCCAGAAAAAAATACTTTCAGCAACATTAAAGCAAGCAGTAACACAAATCATAACTTTTCTTACTAACATGTTCAACGAGGCACTACTAACGCAGAATTCCAAACCTCTGGAAAACTGCTAATGCAATAATAATCAGAAAATCACAAGACAAAGAGCCAACAGACCCCAAAACGTACCGACCGATCTGCCTCTTAAACACTCTCGCCAAGGTACAGAAAAGGCTCCTATGTGACTGCTTACAATCACACAGACGCCTCCTCGAGCTAACGCTCCATCACTTCGGCTTCAAGCACTGACAGTTACAAATAGAATCAGTGACAAATACGTGGCCGCCATATTAATCGACATAGCCGGGGCTTTTGACAATCTGTGGTGGCCGTCCCTTTTCGCCAGATTAAGGGAAATGAGGCTATCAGCTTCCCTCTACAACAGCCTCCTCGACTACTGCGGAAACAGAGTGGCGGAGTGGAGGGCTGGTACACGCAAGGTTGTCAAGAGAATAACGAAGGGATGTCCACAGGGCTCGGTCTGCGGACCAATATTCTGGGATATCGCGATCGAGTCTTTGCTGAACACGCTGGACGGTGACGATAGGGTAAGAGGTGTGGTGGCTTACGCAGATGACCTGCTTGTAGTGGTGTCAGACAACTCGAGAGCAGCACTAGAGACAAAAGGCACGCAACTGATTGAGAAAATTAACAACTGGTGCAAAGAAAATAAATTAAAAATCGGTCCTAACAAAACTGCATATTTACTGCTCTGAGGGACATTATAGATGGATCCAATTCAAAAATTAGAAAATTTGGAAATTTGTGGTGAGTTCTATGGGACCAAACTTCTGAGGTCATCAGTCCTTAGGCTTACACACTTATTAACCTAACTTAAACTAACTTTGGCTAAGGACAACACACACACCCGTGCCCAAGGGAAGACGAACCTCCGCGCGCACCACGGTAAGGCGCCTTAGACCTCACGGCTACCCCGTGCGGCCTAAAATTAGACAATACAGACACACAGAGGAAGCAAGCCACGCTTTATCTAGGACTGCATCCTGACGAATAACATACTTTGAACTATCATATCAAACTGACAATTGACAAAGCCTCCAAAATTATGCACAAACTAGGAAAACTCAACACAACTCAGTACAAATTACCTATTAAGACGATAAGGACCTATCACATTGCATATTTGAATCCAAGTGCGTGGGATCACAGACTGAACATACAGACTAATAAGACAATTGCAAGAGAAGGTCAACGTAGATTACTCCTGAGAATGAGCGGAGCCTTCAACGCCACATGACTAGAGGCACTTTGCGTTGTGATGGGAACCTGTCCTATAGACATAACAATACGTTGTAGAGCTGCACTTTACTGGTTTAAGAGGGACAGGCTCTATAAAGTCACCGAAATTACAGGAACCAACATTATGAACAAAACACAAATGAAACAATGGCTGATTCAAACATGCAGAGAGAGTGGGAACAATCCGACAAGGGTCGCCGAGTACACTATTTCTTTCCTGACGTACTCGAAAGACTACAACTGAAACATGTCGATCCAAGCCGGGGGATGGTCCATTTCCTGACAGGCCACGGGCCGTATCCGGTACACTTAAATATGCGTTTGTGGAGAAACTGGGGCACCTGAACTTGTTACACTGCTATGCAACACGTTGGTACAAGTGAGACCTATACAGAACGATAGTGACATAGCCAGAATAGTACGTAATCCCGATGATTGGAACACAATAAACAGCGTAGCCGATATTGTATCAAACACACTGCACGAAGAATACAAGCGAAAAAACACATACGGGAGGAGGCGCTGACAAACAAAAACGACACAACAAACCACATGGGAGGACATAAGCACGACCACAGATTCCGAAACCGAGGAAGGAACCAACGCACTAAGCGAACGTGACTGAGAATGGATCAACACGTAAGGGACCCAAACCAGCAACACGACACTACATGCCATAACACAGTCACAAACAACACAACAGGCAGTAACAATCGTAAAAAACAAACGCCGACACCACATGCCAGGACATTAGTAATAAGGTAACGTCGCTTGGGAGAAGAAGGCTCGAAGGACTTTTATTCCGAGGCTCCTACTCACCAACGACATAGTGCATAGTGTTTAAAGTATACTACAAACAAGTAATGTATTATTCGTCTCATTGTGTGTAGACAGAAGTGTAGTCTCTTCTCTGTTTAAAGCTACAATGAATTAATTTTATATATCAAATGTATTTTCTGTATGAAGTATGTATAAAATTAAAAATGTAATATATTAAGTTATATAAGGAATAATTCATTCAAGTATCAATGACCTACATTCTATTTCTAGTAACAAATTTACAAACATTAGTGTATTTCTCATGTAAAGCTAAAATTCATGTATTCCATGTATCAAATGCTCAGTCAGTACTTAATCTGTATAATACCAGGTGTATGTATGTAAGGTATCACATAGAATATACAGCAACTACCAACAATAGGACAAACAACTAGCTGTTGAATACCATGTACTGTCCTGACTTGCAACACCACCATTAATATACCTATACACACAAACACAGTAAACATACATAAGCACAAGTCATTTCAGATGAGAATAGCTCGAGGTTCTATCGAGACCTTCTCATCTGAATTAGGTAGAAATAAGCCATTACCAACCAACATGCTACATAGGCTGTATTACACATCCAGATACAGCATATCACTTCCTCTAGATATTGCATATTATTTTCACCACACTCATTGTATTGCTTATTTCTTTTTTTTTGAGATTTGCATTATGTAAATTATATTCTCATCAACTAGACAGAAACAAATTCTATAGAACCATTTTAACAATTGTTAATAACTCAATTTCACAAGAGTTTGTTAGGTGAAACTTAATCTAAATAAATGTTTTCAAAACTGAATTTTCCATGTACTGCATGGCTTTCTCTTTTGAACTATTGGACGAATTGTTTCTCCTACACTGAAGAAATGGTTGTTAAATACATTAGTTACTTGTGTACTGTTGGTTAGGATGGTCTCATTCTCTTTAAAAGTTATACTAACTACCCCAGTGGTTACTTTTCCTGTCTCCCTTCTAACAACATTCCATATTGATTTGATTTTATTGCCAGAGTTGTTAATTCTTCTCTAACATACATATTTTTTGATTTTCTTACAACTTTTCTCAGTGTGTTACAATAATTTTTATAGTGTAAAATTACTTCTGGATCTTTACTAGTTCTTGCTGTCTCATACAGCTTTCTTTACCTTTCTGAAGACACTTTAATACCTGTAGTAATCCAAGGTTTCTTTGAAAAGTGTGTGGTGTTACATTTAGTAATTTTCTTTGGGAAACAATGTTCAAAAAGGGATATAAATCTATCATGAAATATGTTGCATTTATAATTACCGTTTTGCTCATTATATACATCTCCCCAATTAACATTTCTTAAACTTCCTCTGAATTTCTCTGTAGATACCAGGTTGAGCAACCTCACACTTTAAATTAATGGTTTCTGAACTGTACACCCTGTTAGGTTTTGTAAGTTAATCAGTTGTGCGTCGTGGTCTGACAATCCATTTACCACACGGATAGCATGTGTTTGTTTTACATCCTCTTTCTGTACAAATACATTTTCTATCAGAGTGCTACTGTCTTGAACTACACTCCTGGAAATGGAAAAAAGAACACATTGACACCGGTGTGTCAGACCCACCATACTTCCTCCGGACACTGCGAGAGGGTTGTACAAGCAATGATCACACGCACGGCACAGCGGACACACCAGGAACCGCGGTGTTGGCCGTCGAATGGCGCTAGCTGCGCAGCATTTGTGCACCGCCGCCGTCAGTGTCAGCCAGTTTGCCGTGGCATACGGAGCTCCATCGCAGTCTTTAACACTGGTAGCATGCCGCGACAGCGTGTACGTGAACCGTATGTGCAGTTGACGGACTTTGAGCGAGGGCGTATAGTGGGCATGCGGGAGGCCGGGTGGACGTACCGCCGAATTGCTCAACACGTGGGGCGTGAGGTCTCCACAGTACAACGATGTTGTCGCCAGTGGTCGGCGGAAGGTGCACGTGCCCGTCGACCTGGGACCGGACTGCAGCGACGCACGGATGCACGCCAAGACCGTAGGATCCTACGCAGTGCCGTAGGGGACCGCACCGCCACTTCCCAGCAAATTAGGGACACTGTTGCTCCTGGGGTATCGGCGAGGACCATTCGCAACCGTCTCCATGAAGCTGGGCTACGGTCCCGCACACTGTTAGGCCGTCTTCCGCTCACGCCCCAACATCGTGCAGCCCGCCTCCAGTGGTGTCGCGACAGGCGTGAATGGAGGGACGAATGGAGACGTGTCGTCTTCAGCGATGAGAGTCGCTTCTGCCTTGGTGCCAATGATGGTCGTATGCGTGTTTGGCGCCGTGCAGGTGAGCGCCACAATCAGGACTGCATACGACCGAGGCACACAGGGCCAACACCCGGCATCATGGTGTGGGGAGCGATCTCCTACACTGGCCGTACACCACTGGTGATCGTCGAGGGGACACTGAATAGTGCACGGTACATCCAAACCGTCATCGAACCCACCGTTCTACCATTCCTAGACCGGCAAGGGAACTTGCTGTTCCAACAGGACAATGCACGTCCGCATGTATCCCGTGCCACCCAACGTGCTCTAGAAGGTGTAAGTCAACTACCCTGGCCAGCAAGATCTCCGGATCTGTCCCCCATTGAGCATGTTTGGGACTGGATGAAGCGTCGTCTCACGCGGTCTGCACGTCCAGCACGAACGCTGGTCCAACTGAGGCGCCAGGTGGAAATGGCATGGCAAGCCGTTCGACAGGACTACATCCAGCATCTCTACGATCGTCTCCATGGGAGAATAGCAGCCTGCATTGCTGCGAAAGGTGGATATACACTGTACTAGTGCCAACATTGTGCATGCTCTGTTGCCTGTGTCTATGTGCCTGTGGTTCTGTCAGTGTGATCATGTGATGCATCTGACCCCAGGAATGTGTCAATAAAGTTTCCCCTTCCTGGGACAATGAATTCACGGTGTTCTTATTTCAATTTCCAGGAGTGTATATGTGTGCACGCATACACCAATAACACACGAACTGTTACTATACTACATCAGACCCATACATTTGTAGAAATAAATAGATATACTAATTCAGAAACTTTCGTGTGTGTGAGCACAATTACTCACCACAGTTTCATCGCAGTTGGATGAATGGTATAGGAATGCACACAAGACAAAATGTTTCAAATGGGTCTGAGCATTATGGGACTCAACTGCTGAGGTCATAAGTCCCCTAGAACTTAGAACTACTTGAACGTAACTAACCTAAGGACATCACATACATCCATGCCCGAGGCAGGGTTCGAACCTGCGACCGTAGCGGTCGCGCGGTTCCAGACTGTAGCGCCTAGAACCGTTCGGGCACTCCGGCCGGCGCACACAAGACAAACAAAGAAGATAACATTAAACTCTATATTATCCGCTGTCTATTTCTCCCACTATTTCTGTTTTTGCTGTTGAAAATTTTCCATTAACCCGAGAATGGTCGCGGCAGAGCGATAATATGACGTTACAAGACGACTGTAGTAAACAATGTGCCACTTGAACACTGCAAGAGTTGTGCTGTATTTTTTTTTTTTCAAATTAGTTTAAGGTAATGTGATATTGGACTTTCCTATATTCGTTGTAAGTACCGAGTTTTCATATATACCATGGTGATAAAAGCTTTATTTTATGATTTAATGATGATATTTTAATTATTGTTTTCGAACAACCCTCGTACATTACAGTTTACTTTAAGAGGGATTATCCACAGAACTCGATTATCCGTCATTTTCAATTCCCCAGTTGCTGTGGGTAATCGAGAGATATATAGTGAACTCTCGATTATATATGGTGTAGCAGGTATAAGTGCAGAAACCAATCTTCCTATAACCATGTCACAAACTTTATGACCTGATGTTTTCTGTACAGTCGTAACTGCACCACTAAATGGAATACGCATTTCAGTATAAACTAAACGTTCTGCGTCCATGTCTCCACACTTCAGCAACCGACATGCTGCCGTGCAAAATAATCGATGGTACTAATCAACCTAAAAACAGACTAATTGTAATAGCTATAATACTTAACCTGCAAATGATGTAAATACTTATTTAATTTTGTTCGGTACATTGTCGTCAGTCACTTACAATCATGACACTAATATATATATATATATATATATATATATATATATATATATATATATATATATATGTGTGTGTGTGTGTGTGTGTGTGTGTGTTTTGGGATTACTTTGCACCGATGTACAAAAGACTGAAGAGGAATGGACAGACAGGCCGAAGATACACAAATCGATCGAGCATTTATTTCCACATCCTCAAGCTCGAAAGCAAGCCAGTTCAATTAAAAAAAAAACAAAAAAAGGTTTGAAGACGCTATGTCAATTAGTACTTGCACAGCTAAAAGACTGTGTTTGAAATGGTCTTGAATACGCTGAGCTGTCAATCAATACACTTAAGCTTAGACAGAAAATGAAGTAATATGTGTGGGCAGTGGTCCAGCACCCTTTGTTTGGCTGACTGCGCAGTGGCCGAGAAGCCGTTTCTACACACGCAGCACCATCAACGGCGAACACAGGACGAAGAAAATGATTCTGGGGATAAGGGTGGGGTGAAGGCAGGAGGGAGGGTGGGAGATGGCAGGGGTGTGGCAGCTTGGCGATTCCGGCGGTGGCGCCGCTTGCGAGTTGCAATCACGGCGGCGAACGGCGTGCCAAGTTATCTCGTTAGGGAGCCGTGAAAAGTTGGCCCGCCAAGCGTAATGAGTGTTTATCCGCCGGGGGGCCGTACAATTTATTCTGTAATTATGAACATGGGTCTCCGGCGGGCCATCCACGGCGGAAACAAAGGACGCCGGCGCGCCGACGCCGACGCGCGCGCCGCCTAATGGAAAGTAATAGAATTAGCAAAGCGCCGACTTGGGCTCGAACAGCCGGCCGAGTGGAAAATTGAAAAATCCGCGCGTCCCGCGCATTGCAGAAAAAAGTCTGTGCGCGTGAAAATTTCTTTGAACTGAAAGTAAAGGGCGCCGTCAGAGAGAAGAGTTGCGAGGAAAAAGAGCGAGAATCCAATTTTTTTTCCCTTCCGTCATTTCCGTAGTCCTTTAATTTTACGTAACGCCGCGGCAAGGAGTATATTGGATTTCGCAGTGACGGGCGGAGAGAGCATCTGAGTTAATTAAAACTGTGCCGTTCCAAATCCGATTCCAGTGTCTGTTTCACAATATAATTAACTTCGTGACAACGCTTTGAGAGTTGTCAGAGGGTTGCCCTGGTGTGAGGACAGAGAGTCCTTGATCTCTTACTAGAAGTTAAATTCGTTTTTGTTGCGAGAAATCGCATAAACAAATAAAAAATAAAAAATCTCCAAATAAAAAAAAATGTTGTACCGTTCCACTCTCTTTGTGCCTGATGTCCACGAGAGAAAAATGGCATAATTTCTTTCTCCATCTACATCTGTACTTTGCAAGCCACTGTGGAGTGCATGACAGAGGGTATATCTCATGCTACCAGTTATTAGGGTTTCTTCCAGTTCTATACACGTATAAAGCGCGGGAAGGATGATTGTTTAAATGCCTCTCTGCACGCTGTAACTAGTCTAATCTTGTCCTCACGACCCCTACGCGGCCGATATGCAGGGGGCTGCGGTATGGTCCTAGACTAATAATTTGAAACCCATTCTTGAATCACGATAACTAGGCTATCTCGGAATATTTTACGTGTCTCCAAGTTTAGTTGCTCCATCATCTCTCACACAAACCTGTGACCATTCCTGTTGCCCTTCTCTGTAAACGTTCAGTATCGCCTGTTAGTCCTATTTGGTATGGGTTCCACACCTTGAGCAATATTCTACGATGAATGGTTCGAGTGATTCCTAAACAATCTGCTCTTTAGACTTTTTCCCCACTCGTCTCGCAATCGAGAGGACGACTGTTCAAACCCGCTTCCGGTCACCCTGACCAAGGTTTTCCATGATTTCCCCAAATCGCTGCAGGCAAATGCTGGGACGGTTCCTTTGAAAGAGCACGGCCAATTTCCTTCCCCATCCTTCCCTCATCCGATTGCGACGGCCTCGCTGTTTGGTCTCCTCCCCCGAATCAACAAGCCTACTATTTCCCTAAAATTCTGCAATAAAATGAAGCCTGCCATACGTTTTACCCATTCCATTTCATATGCCGTCGAACTGTACACCCAGGAATTTGTACGACTTGATAGAGTGTAACTGACACTCATCGATATTATTGTCATAGGATACAAAGCTTTTCCGTTTTGTAAAGTACACAATTTTACATTTCTGAGCATTTAAAGCAATTTGTCAATGATTGCACCACCTTGAAAACTTATCCATATCTGACTGAATATTTGTTCAGCTTCTTTCAGACGGCATTAAACAATAAGCATACAACACATTTTTTTTTCTAAAAGCAAGTCGCTTTTATTCGGGATTCCAATATACCATATTATTCCCCACTCTTTTGGCTACAGAACTCTATTTTTTAACATGCGATGGCGTTACGCCACGTTATTGGGAGTGCCTGTATATCCGCATGGTACCACTCTATTGGTCGACGCCATCACCCAATTACTGCATTCGTCATTGGGGTAAGCAGGTGGAAGATTGGGGGTGCAGGGTGAATGAGGAAGAACAGTCCAATAAATTTTTCTGAGTACCCCTGGATGCGCAGAGCTGTGCGAGGCCTTGCGTTGTCATAGAGAGGGAGGCGTCGTTCGCATTTTTGTGGCGATGAACACGCTGAAGCCGTTTCTTCAGTTTCCTGAGGGTAGCACAATTACACTTCAGAGCCGATCGTTGTACCTTGAGGAAAGACATGAAAAGATAATAACAATTCGGAGTCCGAGAAGACCGTCACCATCGCTTTATCGGCTGAGTGTGTGGCTTTGAACTTTTTCTTCGAAGGAGAGGTGGTGTGGCGCCAATTCATGGCTTGCCGTTTTGTCTCCTGTTCGAAATGATGAACACATGTTTTGATCGTCTATGATGAGGTAGGACAAAAAAATATCACGATCAATCTCGCAACGCGCAAACAATTCTGCACAGATGGACCTCCGTTGTTCTTTAGGGTCTTCTGTTCGGCTGTGAGAAACCCAGTAGGCACACGACTTTGAGTACGCCAACTGGTGGGCGAATGGCGGCCGGCCGGCACGCACGAGATCGGAGATGATTGCGCTACCTTGTTGCGATGATGACTGACGCGTCGCCCGACGACTTATCGTGCTTTTGTTCACTGCCAGGTTTCCGGAGACATTTTGCAAGTGTTTATGAATATCTTTGATCCTTTTGTTTTCCACCAAAAGAAACTCAGTGACAGCTTTCTGCTTGGAATGCGCCATAGTTATGGATGCCATTTTGAAGACTACATATAGCGCTGCCACCTCTCGGAACTTCTTGAAACTGTAGAAGCTGGAGCAGGAATATTCCAAGATCTCACATAATAAATTCCGCTTTTTTTTTAGCCGAAACTGGCAGAGAAAAAAATGTGTTGCATTACTTACTGAAAGCCCCTCGTAGATAACTTTGTCACCTGACCTTCGGAAGGTGGTTAACACACAAGACCATCAGTATCGTCCCAACGCACATCCTTGAGGCACATCCGAAGTTATTTCAGCATCTGTTGATAAGTCTCCATCCAAGATAACTTGCTGCATCCTCTCTACCAAAACAACTTCAATATAGTCAGAAAGCTTCCTTGATATTTCATACGATCGTACTTTTGATAATATCCTTGAATGTGGTAATGCGTCAAATTCCTTTCGGAAATAGAGGGCTAATTCATCTACCTGAAAGCGTTGACCCAAGGCTTTCAATATCTCATGTGCGGAAATTGCGAATTGGGTTTCATGTGATCGATGTTTTCGGAATCCATACTGATTGGCACGGAGGAGGTCATTCTGTTCAAGATACCTCATTACGTTTGAGTTCAGAAAATGTTATAAAATTTTGCAACAAATCCATGTCTAGGGTAATGGACGGCGCTTCCATCGATCATTTATGGTACCCTTTAGTGTAAACGGTCAGTGGCCTTGCCGCAGAAGTTAACATCGGCCAGATCACCAAAATTAAGGACTGTCGGGCTTGGCGAGCACTTGGATGGGGGACCGTCCGGGCTAGTGAGCACGGAGTGCAGGCGGAGTGCATTCAGCACTTTTGAGGCCAATGGAGCTACTTGGCTGAAAAGTAGCTGACAACGCCCGGGAGAGCGGTGTGGTGACGATATCTCCGTATTCGCATCTAGTGATGTCTATCGACTGAGGATGACAAGCGGTCGGTCGGTACTGTTGCCCCTTCGAAAGCCTGTTCGCTCGGATAGAGATATTGTGTAGACGGGCGTAACCTTTACTTTTCCTTTTTGCTACACGTATCTACGATACAGTTCAAAGAGGGACTAAGCTACAAATTCAGTTCAGAATTTGATAGGGATTCCATGAGGCCCTGGAGCTGTGTTCAGTTTTGACTTCATCCGTTTTTCAGCGCCATTCGTACCAGTACCTGTTTTACCCATCTTGTCGGTGGTATGAGGACTAAGCTGGGGTTCTTCTCATGGATTTGCCTTGGTAAAGAACATTTGAAAAGGGAGTTAAGCATTTCTGCTTTCGCTTTGCTGGACACTAACTTCGGTGCCACTAACAGCCTTTACGTATGCCCGTAATTTTTTTGAGTTCTGAGAAATGTCTTTTGATAAAATTTTACTACGGTAATCGTTCAAGGGTTCACGCATTGCTCTCTTGACAGCCAAACACGTTTCACTCAAAAGTTCTCTACGTATAGCACTGTGCTTTGTTTTACACAAATTACACCGTAGTCTCCGCTCCTTTCGGAGTCTCTTCACAGTGACTGCATACTACGGAGGGTTCTCCCATCATGAACTGTTCTGCTGGGTACATGTCTGTCCAGTGCGTGGGCAACTGTTCTGGACATTGTCTGTCTTATTTTAGCCACGTTCACCTCCGATGCATTCCTATAGTTTCCACAAGCCCGTGGAACCCACAACGCCCTGGTGGCATAGCCTAACGCCACTCTGAAAAACCAGAAAAAGGCTCCTCCATCACCCACCGTGGAGGTCGGTAGAGCCCAGACCTCTACAGAATAGACTACAGCAATTTACCGGCGTCGATCCATGTATCATCAACAGGGCAAACATCTTATTACAGGAGTAGCACATCAGTCATTTAATGCCTGTGGTCGTTAGTGCAGGAAAAGTTCAAAATCGATAAGCGTAGCGAAGTGGGGGGCGGGGGGGGGGGGGGAGGGAGGAGAAATGGTCTGTGTCACGCTCTTTTCGAAGAAAAAGTCCAATTACCTGCCTTAAGGAGAAGACAAGAAAGCTGTATCGGAGTGGCCAGACTTAGGTTTGAATCACTGTCTCCTGAACAGAGACTGGCGTGCCAGTCATTGTACCAACACAATCTGTGAAGGGCTGGCTTTGTGCTTGATAATACCGATTGTCTGTTCTTGACTTGATCAACGTAAATTTTACAATTTCCCAGTTTTTTTTTTATTTTTTTTGCAAGACGTTTAGCTACGTTTTATGCACTAGAATTTTTACTTCGTTCTTCGAGACCATCGTGATGTCTCTTTTTGGACGGTACTAACATTCAAATCACTCTCCGTTCTGTAACTTCGTCGAGAACATGAAATTGTTCTCAGTGCCATATTAATTTATCAAACCAAATTCTTCTTTTTCCCGATTAAAATACAAATTTCTGCTTTGCGTTTGGTGAAAACTTTGTTATCTTGTAAATGATGCCTCTTCCCTAAGGATGGAACCATATCCTTTACAGCAGACTTTTGTTTGTGAACCAAAAGCATCACATAAAAGTGACATATTTGTCCGATATCGTTCCCTCAGATTCTCTTTCGTTGTTGCGCTGAAAGATCAAGCCTGAAAGGTTGCAAGGGGAATACGAAAATACTGCTTCCTTGTAACAATTCACAAAATATTTTCCACCGGATGTTTACGCCGTGAGGTGTCTGGAACTAGCAGTGACCGTCGCCGTGCGACGGAATGTGGTTGCCCACTCCAAACGCACATCCACTGATGAAGAGCTGGGCGTAGCCTCGCAGGAAGTGTCACCACATAATGTGCCTTTGTGCGTATACCGTGTTACTTACAAAGATGAAAGTAGCCCTCTTCCTCAGTTGCGTTTTTTAAAATGGATGCACGGCAGAATGCTGAAAACAAACTATCAACAGTAAACTTAAGAAAGCTAACAAAGATTTAAATAAAGCAGTAGGTTAAGTGCATTAAAACAAACATCTTTATTTTAATAGAACAAAAGGATTAAAACATTGCCTGGTACGACTCAGAGCGCTTGACCTAAATAGTAGATCATATTAATTATTCCTAGGGAATGCTTATAGTGACGTACACATTACAAAGTTCCTTAGAGGAATGAGGAGACTTATCAGCTTCAGTGAAATGAGAGTTCTCTCTTTCTGTGCTGGCAGATAGCACTGCAGCATTGTCCACAGCGCTCTTGGGCATGACTGGACTGGAGATATAGGGAGGCACACTTGGTCGTACATGTGTCGTAACGTTTAGAGATGCCAACAGTCCGCAAGAAAACTGTAATATCGGGTTGGTTTTTTAATCGGCGAAGCCGGTCGCTTGTGTTAGGGGGTGGGAGGTAGGGGTCGTATTTCATGAACCAACGCTGGAATGTCATTCCAGAAACGATATTTTTTTTCCTTCAAGAGGCCGTTAGAGAATGTACGTCATTCTTAACCCTTCTGCCCCTACACGATCGAGAAGGGAGATTTTGAATGAAGACAGTCGCGTTCGTAGTAACGAACCCTAAATTACAAATTATCAACGCAAAAATAATGGAAGACTAAGACTCCTATTAAAGGAAAGGTACATTTTACAAATATTACGAACTAAGTCAGTATTGTCAAAATGCGAAAGCCTTAGAAAACGGTGGAATCCGCACTGGTTATGGAACAACTCACCATATACGCACATGAAGTAATACGCATATGAAGTAATTAGTCCAGCCAGTGTATATGAAATGCCACTATGCATATGTTTTATAAGTTTTGGAACGGCTTCCCGTAGTGCTAGGCACACTGCAGCTGCACAGGCACTGATCGAACAAGGTGTGGAAACAAGATACATAAACTCATCATCATCAGCATCATCATCAGCCAGTTCTATCACTTAATGATGTGGCCTCTTTGAGTCGGTGTGTAACAAAGCATCCCAGTAAGATCTTCCATTTCTTCCGATCCTGAGCTTCCCGTTGCCAATTGAATCCCACTGTCTTCCTTATATCTGTGTCCCATCTGTCGTGTGGTCTTCCTATACGTCTTTTTTGGTAAATTGGGCTCCAGTCTAGAACTTGTTTAGAACATCTACCATCTTTTGTTCGGGCAACATGACCAGCCCACTGCCAGTCCAATGTATTCACTCTTTCCATTATGTCGGTGACCTTCCTTGTTGTTTTATTTCAACTGCTCTCTTCCTGTCTTTTTCCGTGTAACCCGACATTGACCTTTCCATTCCTCTTTGGGCCACTGTTAGGTTCCTAAAAATGAACTCATTTAATGTCCATGTTTCGCAGCCATAAGCTATTACTGGAAATATACATTGGTCAAAAATAGATTTCTTCATCTCAACTGACATCTTAGATTTCACAATGGAAGAGTGCCTCCCATAAGCTTGCGAGCCAAATTTAATTCGTCGTAATATTTCTGGTTTTAAATCTCTTTTTATGTTTATCAGCTGACCCAGACAGATATATTTTGTGACTCTTTGGAGTTGTGTATTTCCAACTGATATACTTCCCTCAGGTGTCCATTCATTGATCATTATCTTGGTTTTTATTAATGTTCATTTTTAGTCCAATTCAGAGCACAGTAATGCAAGTTCGTTAACTAATACTTGAAGTTCTTCTATGTCATTTGCAAATAGGACAATGTCATCCGCAAACCTCAAGTTGTTCATTCTTTTTCCGAGAACTTGAATTCCCTTTTCTACCCTATTCAATTTAGACATGGTTTTTTCTAAGACTGCTGAAAATAGTTTTGGAGCTATACAATCACCTTACTTTACACCCTTTTCAATGGGAAATTCATCAGTATCTTCGGCAACGCTCACAAAGGTTGTGGAGGTTTTGTAAATGTTATGTAGGATTTTTATATAGCCCTGTTCTACTCCTCTTTCTTTTAGAGCCGCAAACATAGCTGGTTGATTGATCGAATCAAAGGCCTTTTCAAAGTCTATAAAAGCAAGGCAATGGGGTAGATGGTACTCATTTGTTCTACTAATTATTTCCCGTAGCCTGTAGATATGGTCAACTGTGCTAAATCCTGATCGGAAACCGGCTTCCTCAATGGGTTGAGCCTGGTCGAGTGTAGTGCTCAATCTGGTAGTCAAGATCCCAGTGAAAACTTCGCACATTGTGGACAGTAAGCTGATAGGGCGATAGTTCTTTATACATTTGGTACGGTACTACCTTTCTTATGTATCAGAATTATTTTGGCTTTATTCCAGTCTCTCGGTAACGTTCCACGGTGCAAACAACCTGAAAATATCTCAGTTAAATGCTTTATGGATTCCTCATCCATCAGCTTTAGAACATCGACTTGCAGGTCATCACTAGATGGAGCAGTCCCTTTTTTTCATATTAGTTCGTCTAGGATCAATGTGTCATCATTGATTTTACTGTATAGGTTAATAGATACGCACATAAACCATGGTAAAGTAATTGCTGTGGTAAAGTGACATCACAGCGGAATACATAAAAGTAAAGTATGAAAGCAGGCACGTGTTTTGTCAGTGATGGAAACAGAGTAAACGATGTGTCAAAAGCGTCCCGCCACGACGATGCCTTATTTACGTTTTATGTACTAATATCCATGGTCTGGCGTCTTTTTTCATTCTGTTTTGATGTTGAAGGATAGGTGAGCCGATAGCCAGTTGTTTGTACTTATGTGAGCCATTACAAGTCCACACAACTGACCAAATTGATTAAGACGCATCATCAGTTATGAGAATCTGGTTACTAACCCACTAATCGCATATGTAGCCGCAGCAGAAGTAACCGACCGTAAACAAATACTAATAGTCGAGGTGAATGGATGGTGATAAAATTGTGTTCAACAACAGTTAGCTTTTCAGGTTATGGAAAGGACTAATAACAATAATTACCATCCATTTCCTTTCCCGCTCCAGTTCTTTTAGCAGTGCATTTACGCTCCTCTTGGTAGTTCCACGGTTAAAAGAGCACAAAAGTCTTTGGCGACTAGGAAAATAGAGAAATCAGCTGTAGCAGAGCATGCCCTTCAGTAAGGAAACCACGAATTGAAGTTTTCTGAAAGAGAAATTTTAATTACAACGTCAAATTATTATCCACTACTTCGTAGAGAGGACACTGAAATTTATAAGCATCAGGATAATTTTAATAGGAAAGAGGAGGCAATGAAACTTAGCGACATATGGACAGTAGCTGTGCAGAATCGCTAGTCCATCTTATCTTTGACAAGTCGACAATCGATAGTTAAGATTTATCTTTGACAAGGATTTTCTCTGCTAATAACGTGTTACTTCGACCACACCCCCTCTCCTACGGTATACATGTCGCTCTCGGACGTCCGACCAGTGAGTCGGGAAGACAGCGGGGGAGCGCTGAGGATGCCCGGCGCAGTGCTGGACGAAACTTCAGGAACAGAAGAATTTCTTGCACCACGACCTCACATCCCTAAAGATTTACCAGCAGCTGTGTCATCCGGTCGTGAAAGCCTTCATTCTATGATTGTGTCAGGTACAATGACGCGTGCGATCTATTTTTCATGTGTATACTTGTGTTTTATAATTTGTATTTTTGTTGTATAACATCTAATGGTAGAATTCTGATTGCTCTTTCTCGTCTTCTATTAGCAACGAGGAACTCAGCAGGCATCCACCTTTGAGTTCCCTAACTGATGGTCATGTGTGTCGTATCTACCAACAGAGACGTGCACTTGTGCAGCGAGGTAGGTGTTTGTGGGCCGTTGGCTGCCTCGAGCGACAGTGTCAGCCCGTAGAAACATTGCACGGGTCACAGACGTGTGCGGCCGGCTGCCTAGTAGGTGATCAGACAGGTGTGAATTATCTCGTTGAGCTAATGACAGACGCGTCGGCCGAAAACTCCCAAAGTTTTTGTTCACTACCAGGCCTATGAGTAACTGGGATGCTTTGGTTTTCCGCCAAAAGAAACCTAATGACAGCTCTCTGCGTTACAAACGCCATTTTGGAGGCAATGTATAGCGCCCCACCTATCGGAAATTCACGAAATTTTAGAGCTAAAGCGGAAATATTCCACGATGTACCATAAAAATTCTGCATTTTTCCAACCGAAACTGGCAGAGAAAAAAATGTGTTTCATTACATACTGAACGTTCCTTGTATGTGTTTTCTTGTTGTGTTCGTTGTGAAATTACAAGTGTTCAAGCTGATATTTAAAAAAATGAATAGCGTTGTCAACAAATTGACACCACTATCTTCGAACGGTCATTGTCTCGTAATGATAAATTTCTATATTTGGTTTTGGTGTCGATTTCCTTACTGATATAGTGATTAGCAATCTACTTATATTTTTTTGTTGAACTTAGCAACTCTTTGGCTTGAACCATGTAGTATGTGAAACAGTCTTGTTAGGTAGATACCTCCAGATTGTTTGGTAGTTAAGGAAACCGGTAGGATGCTTGATACATTTTGTCATATCTGTTATCAAACTAATTTCATGTTTTCATTGAATTTAGCTTTCTTATTTTCCGGTGGTGAGCTATCGTGTCCTACAAATGGAGGTACATACCCACTCCTTGGTTTCCCTGAAGTGAAGAATCACTATGGCCTGTTATGCAGTTGTACTTTATTATATATACCATTAGCATCTTATTCGCCAGTATACCATAGTTTGAATAGGATTTTAGAATACCAGCTCCGTATAGAATAGCTCACACTTAAAAAAAGCTTGAGTTTGGTCTTCTATTAGAAGATAAACCGCTGCTCATTTTCTGTCCGGAGAAAGAGTTTGGTGAAAGAACTGTGTTGAAATTCTTTCCTTAATACTAAGTTGACTTTAGCTTTAGCAAGCTAGCTTTGTGTATTTCTCGATTTGGTACTCTTCCAGTCCAACACAGTGCCTGTCTCTATTTATTTATTGTTTTTCTGTCGTTTCACAGCCCCATTTCCTTTCATCCCTCCTGTAGGAATGAGAAACCAAGTAAAAAAGAGAGCAATTCAAAACTCATTCCAGCACAGCCAAGAATGGTTGTTAGCCTGGTATGGTTTGATGTAGTACTGCCAACTCAAAGTTTTGGGAGAGCGGTGCTGGGAATAGAGAGGGTACCCTGATGGCGTGGTCGAGCCACCGTTCTTCTATGCTCTTTGGAGGTCACCTGATAACGTTCCCTCTGCCCCCTCTCCCCCCCTCCCCCCCACCCAACGCCTCGACCAGAGCGGTAGGACTTATCACATGGGGCATTCGCTTTCTGGCTGCTGGACAGGTAAGGTCAGGACATATCTGGTAAGTGCACTCTTAATGTTTGGGACAAAGGACCATGCCGATTATGTTCGCTTTTTCAGTTTCAAGCTCCAGATTACAAACTTTGGTAGATGTCATGCAAGGTTTTCGACAGTTTTGTAGATTATATCATATTTAGTGTGGAAATACGTACTAAACCTCGTAATGTTAAATAGTTTTCCTTGTGAACCACGACTTTGCTATTGTGCCCTTCAGCCAGGCATGTGGCCCCTTTGCTGTTTCTTACCACTGTAGAACGATAACAAAATGTTATAATACGAGGTGTGGCTAGAAAAAAACCGGACTAGTACTGGTGAAACAATAAAACGAATGCAATAAGGCTGAAAGTCGCGTGGCCTGTCACGTGACTCTCGCTCCGCCTACTGCTCGAGTTTCATCTGCCTCCTGCACTCAGTCTGCCCGTGGCGTCTGTTTTAAGTAGTTGACGTTTTGTCTGTGCATCGGAAAATGTTAAGTGTACAGAAAGAACAGCGTGTTAACATCAAATTTTGTTTCAAACTAGGAAAATCTGCAAGTGAAACGTTTGTAATGTTACAACAAGTGTACGGTGATGATTGTTTATCGCGAACACAAGTGTTAGAGTGGTTTAAACGATTTAAAGATGGCCGCGAAGACACCAGTGATGACACTAGCACTGGCAGACCATTGTCAGCAAAAACTGATGCAAACATTGAAAAAATCGGTAAACTTGTTCGACAAAATCGCCGTTTAACAATCAGAGCAGTGTCTGAGTTAACAGGAGTTGACAAGGAAAGTGTTAGGCAGATTCTTCATGAAAGTTTCAACATGAACAAAGTGTGTTCAAAAATGGTTCCAAAGCGTCTCACAATTGAACAGAAGGAACGCCGAAGAATGATTTGTTCTGACATCCTGGAAAACATTGAAAGTGATCCCACCTTCTTACAAAATGTTATTACTTGCGATGAATCGTGGTTTTTTACTTACGATCCCGAAACTAAACGCCAATCGATGCATTGGAAAACTCCTGGTTCTCCACGACAAAAAAAAGCACGAATGTCAAAATCGAAATTCAAGGCAATGATGATAGTTTTTTTGACATCAAAGGGATTGTGCACATTGATTAGGTACCAGAGGGACAAACAATGAATCAGCATTACTACATTAGCGTCCTGGCTACCCTACGTGAGCGAGTACGGAGAAAACGGAACGATTTGTGGAGAAAAAAGTCATGGATCCTTCACCAAGACAATGCCCCAGCTCACAGTGCGTTGTCAGTGAAGACGTTTTTGGCAAAACACAACATTCCCATCTTAGATCATCCACCCTACTCACCTGATTTGGCCCCCCCGTGACTTTTTTCTTTTCCCTAAAGTCAAGTCAGCTTTGAAAGGAACTAGATTTGAGACTGTTGAAGCAGTAAAAGAAAAAGCGACGGAAGTAATGTATGGACTTACCGAAAATGATCTGCAGCATTGCTATGAACAGTGGAAAATTCGTATGGAGCGGTGTAGAGACCGAGGAGGAGAGTACATTGAAGGAGATAACACGAAATTGTAAATAATTGTAAATAAATGTTTTTTCCAGCATCAGTCCGGTTTTTTTCTAGCCGCACCTCGTAAACATGATGGTATACTATTTGCGTATGTAATTCCGTAATTTTAAGTAGTTTTCCTTGAGAGTAGTATTTTGCTATTGTGGTCTTCAGCCAAGCATGTGATCCTTAGTCTGTTCCTTATCACAGTAGGTTCATAATAAAATGATGGTGTGTGCTATAATAAATACAACGATATTCAACTGTCACGTGAAACCTCATGCCTGCGAATAGGTTTTTTTTTGGAATAAACCTTTAACGTTGGGCTATGACACAACCATATAGTGGTTCTCTTATAGTTCATTGTTTTGGAGCCAAAACAAATAATTGTCAGGATTCTATTTCAGCATTACATCAATGGAAGTTTCACCTTTTTCTTTTTCAACTGCTTGATCCATATTTTCGTCTCTGTGCTGGAATTAAGATGCAGGTGAAGCATGCTTAAGTAAAAACGATGTCAGGTCCTGGCATCAACTTTTGTGTTGCACCATCTGGTGTGTGAAAAATTTCAGTAACATACTGGGATTATACCTCTAGGCCTTTGAAAAAAAGAATGTTTCCTTGTTTTTGGACCCAGGTAGAACTGTCACTTCCTCACACTGACCAGCACTGTACAAGGTTGAATAAATCTAGTTTGGGTGTTTGAATTCACCTTAAGGGATCAATTTTATCGTAAAAGTTTTTTGTGCATTCAAAATTGAGAAACGTAAGCCCATACATAGCATGTCAGATTTCGTTTTTCTTTGAAAAACCAAAACAGTCCAATTTAAATGAAGTCAGTTTAGATGTTAATTAATCCTAATCACTTCTTTCCCCATCTTGTCCTCACTGCAAGCAACATAAATGCACTATGTTTGCGATATTATGTGTAGTGAGAACGACAGAAGGAGCTAAATACCTGTATTAAAAAGAAATAAAAAATCTCCCACGTTTAAGCTGCCACTTTTACCGATACGTACACACTTGTAATTTGGATATCAACATCCGGTTTATCCACTGCATGTTTAAATAATTTGTTAATAATCGTTTCATATCTTTTATCGAGCCAAGCCTTTGGTCTCTGCTAAAATCTCTACAGAATATGTGTGGAAAGTGGATTAGGCTTATGTAGATGCAAAGTGTACGATTTCAGATGGTCCTCGCAACAAATATAGTACATATCGAAGAATTAAGCGGGCATTTTAATCTCAAGGCAGGTGCACCAATCTTTCAACTTTGTTTTTAGAAACCTGGGCCCTATCACTGTGTCCAAGGCAATAATAAATACACCTGAACTTAAGTTTAATCCGAATTACTCTAAATATGAAGGAAGTATACTTTCTTGGAGTCTTTCGATGTGCTTACCTGCCTGTATGAACAGCTCAAATCGATGCTGGTACTTAACGATATGACACTTTTGCAAATGTTCATCTAAAGTCTGGTCTACTTCAGATGGGAATAATGATTTTGTTGATGGCGCTTGCATATAAAACTAGGTTACCGTTTTCATGAGACTTTGCCACAGGTAGTAGAGGGCTGCAATATGATGACAATGAGGGCCTTATAACTCTCCACTCGAGCATTTTCCTTGTTTTATTGGTGTGCCGCTCTCTTGGTCCTTGGGATAGAAAATGTACCATGACAGTATATTTTATGGGGGTAAACTCCCTTTTGATATTGTTACATGTTAATGACATCACTTGTTTTAAACATATGCACATACTTTAAAAGCAGTTTGTGTAATTCTGCTTGTTGCAAGGAGTCAGTGATAGCACACTTTACAATCTTATGTTTTACCTGCTTTTTAATATTTTCAACCAGATTATTGTTTGAATGTATGCTATTGGCACATGCTGTCTTCATCTTAAAAAACTTTACCTTCAAGCAGTATTTACTGTGGTCTGTCTTTGTTTTTACAAGTCAACTGCAATATTTTGGCCATCAATGTGTAGAAAGAATGTGTCTGAGGACCAGTGAATCCTTCTCCCTTATGAGATCATTGCTGTAAATACACTCTTCAATCAACCTCCTTACTCTTGGGAGTAGGCATTTTATAACTCAATTTCCTGCTACAGCTTCCACCTGCATTTGCCTTTTGACACGCCGCAAACTGACAGAAATAGCTCCAATGACCTTACAATTCTGTCCAGAAAATGTGTGTACTTTTGCGTCCTCACAAAAACCTATTGCTATTATTGTTATTCATATTAGTTATGAACACCTGAGTTTGTTCGTTTTTGGACTGGTTTTCAAGTTCTAAAATTTTACTGTAAATAAAGAGCTGCCTTCACACAATAAGATGCATCCTTGGATGACAGACCTACGTCATTTATAATGTTCCTATATATTTGGTCAGCTAGGTAAGACTAATGATTTCACTACTGACATTAACAGCAAAAGGTGGTGCGTTAGGTACCCTTTGTCCTGCAATGGACTGCTCCTGCTGTAAACTACTACCTTGTGACATAACACCATCTCACCACACCAAAAAACTTTACCTAAATCAATTGGTTTAATCCAGTTTTGATTACTCTTCCAAAGCATCTTTTTGAGACAAGACGTTGGTATCAGACTGTTGCACTACTTCAGGCAATTCTGAACCTATCTGTTCATTTATATTTGTTTTCTTACTTGAAATACACTTGAAAAATATTTACAAAAACTTAATTGTGCAGCAAACTGAATTTTAATCTTAGTCTCTTGCTCAGCAGTAAATGTATCTGCGTCGATATCTTTTACTTGTTCTTGTTCGCCTGTTAATTGTTTTACGGCACCAGCAATGATGCTCTGGTACGAAATTTTGAACATTGTTGCCCTTACCTTTTGTTTCGTGTTGTGACGTAGATTGCTGCCGACAGTACTTTTTGAAAATTTTGCTTATGATTGTGAGTTGGTTACTTGATTTCTTTTTTCAGTAATTATTTGTCTCTTAAGCTTTAAAATTTTTTGTTCCATGGTTTGTCGATTTTATATTGTATGAAACAAACACAAATAAATTGTTTATAATGTAATGAAAATAAAATTGTCATGTTGTTATGATCTTCAGTCAAACAATGGTTTGATGCAAGTCTCCATGCTACTCTATTCTGTGCAAGCTTCTTCATCTCCGAATAACTACTACAACCCACGTCATTCTGAATCTGCATACTGTTTTCAACTCTTGGTTTCCATTTATGATTTTTAGCAACCACACTTCCCTACAGTAGTAAATTGGTGATCCCTTGATGTCTCAGAATGTGTCTACGAACATACCCCTTCTTCTCGTCAGGTTGTGCCACAAATTTCTTTTCTTCCTAATTCCCTTCTGCAGTTCCTCATTAGTTGTGTGATCTACCCATCGAATCTTCAGCATTCCTCTGTAGCTCCAAATTTCAAAAGCTCCTATTTTCTTCTTGTATAAAGTGCTTATTGTTCGTGTCTCCTACAATACATGGGTACACGCAACACAAACACTTTCAGAAAAAACTTCCTAACACTTAAATTTACACTACTAGCCATTAAAATTGATACACCACGAAGATGACGTGCTACAAACGCGAAATTTCACCAACAGGAAGAGTTTGCTGTGATATGCAAATGATTATCTTTTCAGAGCACTCACACAAGGTTGGCGCCGGTGGCGACACCTACAACGTGCTGACATGAGGAAAGTTTCCAACCAATTTCTCATACACAAACAGCAGTTGACCGGCGTTGCCTGGTGAAACGTTGTTGTGATGCCTCATGTAAGGAGGAGAAATGCGTACCATCACGTTTCCGACTTTGATAAATGTCGGATTGTAGCCTATCGTGATTGCGGTTTATCGTATCGCGACATCGCTGCTCGCGTTGGTCGAGATCCAATGACTCTTAGCAGAATATGGAATCAGTGGGTTCAGGAGGCTAATACGGAACGCCGTGCTGGATCCCAACGGCCTCGTATCACCAGCAGTCGAGATGACATGCATCTCATCCGCATGGCTGTAACGGATCGTGCAGCCACGTCTCGATTCCTGAGTCAACAGATGGAGACGTTTTCATGACAACAACCATCTGCACGAACAGTTCGACGACGTTTGCAGCAACATGGAGTATCAGCTCGGAGACCATGGCTGCGTCTACCCTTGACGCTGCATCACTGACAGGAGCGCCTGCGATGGTGTACTCAACGACGAACGTGGGTGCACGAATGGCAGGTTCTGTTTACAGCACCACGATGGTCGCATCCGTGTTTGGCGACATAGCGGTGAATGGACATTGGATGCGTGTGTTCGTCATCGCCATACTGGCGTACCACCCGGCGTCACCTCTTGTTCGCATTGACGGCACTTTGAACAGTGACGTTACATTTCAGTTGTGTTACGACTCATGGTTCTACCCTTCATACGATCTCTGCGAAACCCTACATTTCAGCAGGATAATGCACGACCGCATGTTGCAGGTCCTGTACGTGCCTTTCAGGATACAGAAAATGTTGGACTGCTGCCCTGGTCAACACATTCTCCGGATCTCTCACCAACTGAAAACATCTGGTCAATGGTGGCCGAGCAACTCGTTCATCACAATACGCCAGTCACAACTCTTGATAACTGTGGTATCGTGTTGAAGCTGCATGGGCAGCTGTACCTGTACACGCCATCCAAGCTCTATTTGACTCAATGCCCAGGCGTATAAAGGCCGTTATTACGGCCAGAGGTGGTTGTTCTGGGTACTGGGTTCTCAGGATCTATGCACCCAAATTGCGTGCAAATGTAATCACATGTCAGTTCTAGTATAATATATTTGTCCAATGAATAGCCGTTTATCATTTGCATTTCTTCTTGGTGTAGCAATTTTTATATCCAGTAGTGTATATTCAATGTTAATAAATCTCTTTTCTTCAGAAACACTTTCCTCGTCACACTGTGTACTTAATATCTATTTCGGTCATCATCGGTTTTTTGCTGCCCGGATAGCAAAATACATCTACTACTTTAAGTACCTTGTTTCCTAATTTAATTCTCTAATCGTCGTCTGATTTAATTGGGTAAATGCCGTCATCCTTATTTTCCTTTGTTGATGTTCATCTTACGCCCCTTTTTAAAACACTACTCATCCCGTTCAACTGCTCTTCCAAATCCTTTGCTGTCTCTCATAGAATTACAATGCCGTCGACAAACGCCGAAGTTTCCTTCTCCCTGCATTTCTACTCCAGATTTTTCTTTGGTTTCCTTTACTGCTTGCTCAGTGTACAAATTGAACAACTTCGGGGATAAGCTACAAACCTACATCTGTCTCTTCTCAATCACTGTTTCGTTTTCATGCCGATCAACTCTTACAACTGCCGTCTAGTTTCTGTACTAGTTGTAAACAGCCTTTTGCTCCGAATAATTTACCCCTGTTACCTTCGGAATTTCAAGGAAAGTATATCAGTCAACATTGTCAGAAGCTTTCTCTAAGTCTACAAAAGCTATAAACGTAGTTTTGCCTTTCCGTACCGAATCTTCTAAGATGAATCGTAGGGTCAGTATTGCCTAGCGTGTGCCCACATTTCTCCGCAAACAAACTGTTCTTCCCCGAGGTTGACTTCTACTAGGTTCTCATTCTTCTGTAAAGAATTCATGTAAGTATTTTGCAACCATGACTTATTAAACTGATAGTTCGATTAAATTCACACCTGTCAGCACCTGCTTTCTTTGGATTTCGGATTACTATATCATTCTTGATGTCTAAGGGTATTTTCGTATGTATTACACATCAGATGGAAGAGCTTTGTCATGGCTGGCTCTCCCAAGGCTATCAGTAAGGCTGGCGGAATATCGTCTACTCCCGGGGCCTTGTTTCGACTTAGGTCTTCCAGTGTTATGTCAAATTCTTCTCGCAGTATGTGTCTCCCATCTCCACCTACGTCCTCTTCAGTTTCTGTATTATTGTCTGCAAGTACATCTCACTTGTACAATTCCTCTGTATATTCCTTCCACCTTTCAGTTTTCCCTTCTTCGCTTAGGACTGATTTTCCATCTGAGCTCTTGATATGCATACAGCTGCTTCTTTTTGATCGGAACGCCTCTGTAATTTTCCTGTAGGCAGTATCTATTTTTTTCCTTCGTGATATCCGATGCCATATCTTTAGATTTGTTCTCTAGCCCTTCCTGCTTGGCCATTTTCCTGTCAGTCTCATTCTTTAGACGCTTTCTTTCGCCTACTTCGTTTGCTACATTTTTATATTACCTCCTTTCATTAGTTAAATTCAATATATCCCGTGTTATACTAGGATTTCTACTAGGCCATGTTTTTTTTACCTATTTGATCCTGTGCTGCCTTCGCTATTTCATATCCTAAAGCTACCCATTCGTCTTCTACTGTGTTACTTTCCCCTGTTCTAGTCAGTCGTTACCCAATGCTCCCTCTGAAACACCCAACAACCTCTGGTTCTTTCAACTTATCCCGATCCCGTCTCCTTAATTTCCTACGTTTTCCTTAGTTTTAATCTACAGTTCATAACAAATAACTTGAAGTCAGAGTTGACATATGCCCCTGGAAATGTCTTAAAATTTAAAATGTGGTACCTAAATTTCTATGCCACCTATGGTGCTGCTATCTGTATCACTGAGGCACGCAAGTCACAGCACCAGTGGCAAGGTCCATGGTTTGTGGGAAGTTAAAATTTACAAAACTTGTACATAAGAATCTTTGTCTTTGCACAGTGTCCCCTCTGCAGCGTAGTCTAGAAAATAAAATTAAAAGAAAACAATTTGATTGTACAAAGTTGAATTTTAAGAGTTTAAGTGGTGTGACACATGACATGGGGGTTGAGAAAGAAGAAGCATGTTAACGGCGGGCGATGATAAAGAAATTCACACAGCGCTAGAGATGTGCACTGTGCAGGATGACTGCGTCTTTGATTTTAAACTGTGTTTTAGTTCCCTACAATAAACAGCATTTCGCAATGAACAAACTGAGTTCAAAAGGAAACGCTTTTACGATTTATTGACCAACCTGCAGTAATTTGTTAACCATGGTATTTTGTTCTTTCATTTTTCTTAATGCATTGCGTTGTGGTTTTGTCATATTCCTATTTTGTTTTTCTATAGCATGTTCTTTCGTATATCGCTCTCTTACACATTTATGAATATAAATACACTTTTGTTGTCTCATTTTATGTATCTGTAACGTGATACGTGTATTTCGAAGGCACTACATTCCCGTTACGGTCCACGCAAGATAAACGAGACTGTGGTAAATGTTTTCCATGTAAGCTCTGAACACAAAGTGTCTGTGTAGTCCTGCTAGTGGCCCCCTTACAACCAGCTGAAGCAACTGATAATGGATCATACTGGACAGGCTTCATTTTCTTGGTTCTAAACACTTCCCAGCAAATTCCAACCCCTGGGTCGTGGTTCACTATGTCATATTCCATACTGCACTTCCGTCGCTACAGATGATGCCAGTATGGACACTGTTACGACCCAAAGACGGAACATTTACGTACTTCACTGCTGTGGGTGCTATCGTTGCAGTCTCTTTTCCGACTTCTGAAAGCCACTGTCCATTATCTTGGCAACTGTTGACACAAGAATAGACGCACACTTTAGCCAAAGATATAACGTAGACTAACAGTGTGCGTCTAGATGTGTTCACTGGTCGTGTCTAACTTGGTATTAGAACTGTACGTCTTTGATATTTAGGTCTACTTTGACGAAATATTTGGTATGTTTTAACTTACAGAAAGCACGGGCTGTGACTAGAATTTTCTCAGGCACTGCAGGTGTGTAAAAAGGCGAAGAAAGGGACTGGACTTTCGTTGTTCACCTGGTTATTGGTGGTACTTCCAGTATCGGGTCCCTGATGTCTACTCATCCTACGAGGACTATTCAGAAAGTAAGGTCAGACAGGTCACGAAATGGAAATGAGAGCGAAAATCTGATGAAGCTTTGCAGAGATTTTTTGGGCAGTATCTCTAGTATGCTTGTCGACTGTATCACGTCGCTCTTTTCAATTCTGAGCACACAGTGATCACGTAAATCTCCTTGAAACTATAGTGTCTCCCGCCACGTATGGTTGCCAGCTGCGAGGTTTCGCCTGGTTTCATACAGCCCCACATAAAGTACCTGTCATGCATTTATTTCTTCATGACAATGTTGACTCTGCAGCGTTTTCGATGGGATGTGTTTGATCACCCAATACGCATACTTGGCTGTTCATCTTTGCTCACATGAAACGTGGCTACGAAGACAACATTCTGACACCGACTACGAACTAGAGGCCAGTGAAGAGAATTGTTGGAAAGCACAGGAGGTGTGATGAGGGTCTTGAAAAGGTGGAACAACGCCACGACAACTGTCTAAAGCTGGCCGCAGTGGCCGAGCGGTTCTAGGCGCTTCATTCTGGAACCGCGCGAGTGCTACGGTCGCAGGTTCGAATCCTGCCTCGGGCATGGATGTGTGTGATGTCCTTAGGTTAGTTAGGTTTAAGTAGCTCTAAGTTCCAGGGGACTGATGACCTCAGATGTTAAGTCCCATAGTGCTCAGAGCCATTTGAACCATTTTGAACAACTGTCTAAGTTGGAGCGGCGACTATGTAGAGAAGTAACTAGAAGGTGTAGCGAACTGATTTTCACTGTGGTTTCCATTCCGCACCCGATCGGACCTAACTTTTCGAACAGTCCCTGTCAAAGAAACTGTTGTTTGGGAGAATGACAGCTGGTCTTGGGACTGTCCTTGGCTCTTGGGATTGGTCAGGTACTGAAGAAGAATATTAATTGCGCTGGCGGACAATGGATTTGAGCCTGTCTAGCAGGAAGCTTTATAATCACCTTGCCGAAGGCTGGCATCAAAATTCGAAATCACCTGCGCTCCTCGCCATCGCCCCACTTTTTCAGAATCCGGTAACAACTCTGGATAGTCTGTCGATCGAGTTTTTGATAATCTCTGTCACCGCTTCGTACACGTAACTCGATTAGCTTCAGGCGTCCAGCGGTCTAGACGAGTTCCGGATCCCACGGGTGAAGTGGGCAGCAGGTGGACGACCGGGGTGTCCCAGGCGTCGGTCGAACCGACCGACCGACCGCGCTTGCGAGCCAGGAAATCGCGCCAGGCGAGGGAGGTCAGCTAACTCAATAGCTTCTCGCCCGGGGCTTATCTGGCGCGCGCACCCTCGCCGCCGAATACAAATGGCTGCCAATTGGGCGCGAGGATTTGCTGCCGGGCGCCGTATAGACTGCGGCCGCTTTTATACGAGCTGAGCTGCCGGACCAGCCGCTGGTGGCCACCCCCGCCAAACACCCCTGTCCCCTCCGCTCGCCCGCTTTCTCCGCGACGTAAGAGCGAGGGAGACGCGCAGAGGGAGAGATGTGGGCGGGAACGAACGCGCCGCAGATAAATTCCAAATTCCGCGCCACGTCGCGACATTCATTCCGGTGGCAAACTGCGTCATAGAAAATTCCGCGAAATGATTGCGTGGCCGCGTTGAATTCAGAGGAGCCCCGCTCTTGAGGCATTAGGTAAGCGAGACAGGAATCTGAGTTGTCTGTTGTCGCGCTGCGAATGCATTGCGCTTCGCCGGTGGCATCTGGAGCGGCGACGCGGTAACTGCGAAGAACAGGTCCGCAGACGGCAATCGAGTGTGTACGAGTAAAGTTCGAAACTACTATCATAAAGAAAAACGGCAATAATTCTTCTAGAGTGTCGTCAATCTGTCATTAACGGCATTTCCCGCTCTTCTCAGTTACTCTCTTCATTTCAGTACCCCTGCCGCACTCCACATCATTGGCGATCTGTCTTATAAACTCTCACCCAGGTCCTTTCAACTGCAACAACGGCTCACATCGTAACACAGGTTGGGAAAAATAAAACTCTCTTGAAAAATATTTCTTGCACTTTAAAACAGGCAACCCGACTTAGATGATCTACATTACGTTTATATGGTGTGCATTGGGTAGCCGATCTTAAGTTGCATGAAATATTTCCCGTGTCATTTACTTTTTCCTGTACTAAATAACCCCTGTCATTCTAGTTCATAGATGAACTCTGCTCTTTATTAGATGCAGGTACGAGCATTGCCAGGCTCATCTTCAGATGGGGCACGTGAAAGTTAGATGTTTATTTCCTTACCGCGACACTGGGAACTTTACTGTACTGCCACGCCGGCCGAAGTGGCCGTGCGGTTAAAGGCGCTGCAGTCTGGAACCGCAAGACCGCTACGGTCGCAGGTTCGAATCCTGCCTCGGGCATGGATGTTTGTGATGTCCTTAGGTTAGTTAGGTTTAACTAGTTCTAAGTTCTAGGGGACTAATGACCTCAGCAGTTGAGTCCCATAGTGCTCAAAGCCATTTTTTTGTACTGCCACGGGTAATGGTTACACGGTGAGCTGTGTCGAAAATTGAATCCATTCCATATCTTAAAGATTCTTAGTGTTGCCCACAAATATTCCAATGAACGGATGTACTTCAGGCGCTTACAGCTAGTACCTCAACGAGCACTACCGTAGTCCCTCTCTTTGTTGTTTTGCATCGATACACATGTAAAGACAGCTGCCAAGTGGATGTACCAAGTTCTTTTTCATTTTTCTCCAGTCACACAGTGACGATATTTACTGTAGACAACAATCTAATTACATCTACATCTACATCTACATTTATACTCCACAAGCCACCCAAAGGTGTGTGGCGGAGGGAACTTTACGTGCCACTGTCATTACCTCTCTTTCCCGTTCCAGTCGCGTATGGTTCGCGGGAAGAACGACTGCCGGAAAGCCTCCGTGCGCGCTCGAATCTCTCTAATTTTACATTCGTGATCCCCTCGGGAGGTATAAGTAGGGGGAGGCAATATATTCGATACCTCATCCACAAACGCACACTCTCGAAACCTGGGCAGCAAGCTACACCGCGATGCAGAGCGCCTCTCTTGCAGAGTCTGCCACTTGAGTTTGCTAAACATCTCCGTAACGCTATCACGCTTAACAAATAACCCTGTGGCGAAACGAGCCGCTCTTCTTTGGATCTTCTCTATCTCCTCTGTCAACCCGACCTGGTACGGATCCCACACTGATGAGCAATGCTCAAGTACAGGTCGAATGAGTGTTTTGTAAGCCACCTCCTTTGTTGATAGACTACATTTTCTAAGGACTCTCCCAATGAATCTCAACGTGGCACCCGCCTTACCAACAATTGATTTTATATGGTCATTCCACTTCAGATCGTTCCGTACGCATACTGCCAGATCTTTTACAGAAGTAACTGCTACCAGTGTTTGTTCCGCTATCATATAATCATACAATAAAGGATCCTTCTTTCTATGTATTCGCAATACATTACATTTGTCTATGTTAAGGGTCAGTTGCCACTCCCTGCACCAAGTGCCTATCCGCTGCAGATCTTCCTGCATTTCGCTGAAATTTTTTAATGCTGCAACTTCTCTGTATACTACAGCATCATCCGCGAAAAGCCGCATGGAACTTCCGACACTATCTATATATATTGTGAAAAGCAATGGTGCCATAACATTCCCCTGTGGCACGTCAGAGGTTACTTTAACGTATGTAGACGTCTCTTCATTGAGAACAACATGCTGTATTCTGATTGCTAAAAACTCTTCAATCCAGCCACACAGCTGGTCTGATATTCCGTAGGCTCTTACTTTGCTAATCAGGCGACAGTGCGGAACTGTATCGAACAATTAATTACTTACCCTATCTCATAGACCATTTGTGTGTATTTCACTCATAAAAAATTCAATAAAGCCTCTTTGTGGTGTACTCGTTTCTCTTGAAAATTCGTCGTCTAGTACTGCATACTCCTCATATGTCCACTACTATGAAAAAACAAGTCATAGTTTGACTCACAAGGGGAGGCCGCCAATTGTGAAATTCAGATTCGATTCATACTGCGCATAATAAAAGCTCATGGCCAGAGGTGTAATGTGGCAAAGCACCAAGATGCACTTCTCAGCCGTTGTCGAGAGAATCGACAGTTAAAAGAAACCGTTGCCGTGAAATACTCTCTACGATTAATAGCTTTCTCCAGCGTCGTGGTGCAGCGGTAAGCGCTCGGCTTCGTAATCCAAAGGTCGCCGGATCGAATCTCGCGCCATTCAACCTTTTTTTTTTTAGTATTTGTTTTTTGTAATTCAAATGTTCAAATATATATATATATATATATATATATATATATATATATATATATATATATAATTCCCGGCAATCAGTTGCAACAATTATGCATATTAATAAGTTGTTGAAAGTCGTTTGTCGTGGAAAAACTGGCGACTTCGAACATAATTATGTTTTCCGTAAACAAAGTTGTGTTTCACAAATGTTATTAATTGGCTTCATAATGTTAACCACGTATAGTTAACGGAAGACGTAGAAACGATATTCCGAAACGAATACGTATAGCGTAAAGTCAAACGTTCGAATTACAATAGACACCCCACGAACACAAATTTGCTGTGGCAGGTATGAAATATAAACTTTGTTACTTGCTCGTTACACTTGAAGAACAGACGTTGAATGGGCCGAAACGAGCCGCCGCACAACTAGCGTAGGTGCCTGCTAACTTCGAAAGAAGGTAGATGCGGTCCCTAGCGCAACTTATAACATCGTCGAAAATCAGTGCGGACGGGAGAGCTTTGGTACACCCTATTAAACAAACGGAAAAATGGAGGCGGTACAATTGGAGAGCGATCCGCCTTCACCAACATGCATAAGCAATTCATTAATAGTATATATATATATATATATATATATATATATATATATGAATTACTAATTATAAAAAAAATTTCATGGCGCGAGATTCGATCCGGCGATCCTTGGATTACGAACCCGAGCGCTTACCGCTGCGCCACGACGCTGGAGAATGTTAGTAATCGTAGAGAGAAATTTCACCGCAACGGTTTCTTTTAACTGTCGATTTTCTCGACAACGGCTGAGAAGTGCATCTTAGTGCTTTGCCACATTACACCTCTGGCCATGAGCTTTTATTATGCGCAGTATGAATCGAATCTGAATTTCACAATTGGCGGCCTCCCCTTGTCAGTTTGAGTCAGTTCACATTATGATCATCTAACTAATAGCCGATGTACGCCTTTGACACATTAATAGCGACGACGTGTCGTGGCATGGAAGTAAGGAGGCCTTGGTAGGTCGCTGGAGGGATTTGACACCACATCTAATTCTGGGGAGAGGGGCGATGAGCTTTGACACCATGTTCAATCACATCAAAGATGTTTTCCATCGGGTTCACATCTGTTCTTAGAACCACACCTCCATATTCCTGGCCTTGCGACACGGCGCAAAAATGACACTGCCGTCGGGAAACACGATCGTCATGAAGGGGTATACGTGAATTGCAACAATGTGCGATACTCCTTGGCCGTCATGGTGTGTTGCACTAGCTCTACTGGACTCATGGCTGCAATGTTGCCCACAGCATAACGGAGCCGCTCACAGCTTGTTTCCGTCGAACAGTACAGGTGGCAAGGAGCTGTTCCACTGGACCACGACATTTTCTGCGCCCTCTAGTGGGCATGATGAAGAAGATATCTGGATTCAGGCCATGCAACTTTCTGCCACTGTGCGGACGTTCAGTGCCGATGGTCACGCACCCATTTCAGTTGCAGTTGCTGATGTCATCATGGTAACATTGGCACAGGCATGGATCGTCAGCTCAAATAAATGGTTCAAATGGCTCTGAGCACTATGGGACTTAACATCTGAGATCTGAGGTCATCAGTCCCCTAGAATTTGAAACTACTTGAACCTACCTAATCTAAGGACATCACACACATCCATACCCGAGGCAGGATTCGAACCTGCGACCGTAGCGGTCGCGCGGTGCCAGACTGAATCGCCTAGAACCGCTCGGCCATAGCGGCCCTCGGTCGTCAGCTGCGGAGTCCCATCTTTAGGAGTGTTACGTTCACTGTGGTTTCAGACACACTTCTACTCTGTACAGAAGTAAAGTCTGATGTTAGTTCCACAATATTTCGCCGCCAGTCCTGTTTTTCCAGTCTGCCCAACCTACCACATCCGATATCTGCAATGAGGGGTCGCCTCCCACGTCAGGACGTGGTTTCACCGCGTGTTGAAGACAATCAACGGTATTCCTCAAACAGCCGACAAGTATGCAGTTTCCGAAATGCTCGTGCTGAGCCTCCATGCCATCATAATCTGCGCTCTGTCAAACTTAGAGTGATAGCGCGCTTTCCCCATTCCACACACGGACAGCACGCTCACTCATACTACATGCACCGCGCGTGCCTCTCCAGGAGACGTGCTGTCGCCTGGATAAGTTTATATCGATAGTAGGTAGATAGTTGTTCAGTGTATAAGGAGGAAACGTTCTTAGTAAAGATCTCGTAACGTTCTTTGGCTATTTACTTAAAATTTTCATATGATACTGACAGGTTCGAGATAGATTATGTAATGGTGATTTAGGAACCAGGTTTTAAATTGTAAGACATTTCCAGGGGCAGATGTGGACTCTGACCACAATCTATTGGTTATCAACTGTAGATTAAAACTGAAGAAACTGCAAAATGGTGGGAATTTAAGGATATGGGACCTGGATAAACTGACTAAACCAGAGATTGTACAGAGTTTCAGGGAGAGCATAAGGGAAGAATTGACAGGAATGGGGGAAATAAATACAGTAGAAGAAGAATGGGTAGCTTTGAGGGATGAAGTAGTGAACGCAGCAGACGATAAAGTAGGTAAAAAGACGAGGGCTAGTAGATATCATTGGGTAACAGAAGAGATATTGAATTTAATTGATGAAAGGAGAAAATACAAAAATGCACTAACTGAAACAGGCAAGGAGGAATACAAACGTCTCAAAAATGAAATCGACAGGATGTGCAAAATGGCTAAGCAGGGATGGCTAGAGGACAAAAGTAGCCGGTCGGAGTGGCCGTGCGGTTCTGGGCGCTACAGTCTGGAGCCGAGCGACCGCTACGGTCGCAGGTTCGAATCCTGCCTCGGGCATGGATGTGTGTGATGTCCTTAGGTTAGTTAGGTTTAATTATTTCTAAGTTCTAGGCGACTGATGACCATAGCAGTTAAGTCGTATAGTGCTCAGAACCATTTGAACCATTTTTTAGGACAAAAGTAAGAATGTAGAGGCTTATCTCACTGGGGGTAGGATAGATACTGCCTACAGGAAAATTAAAGAGACCTTTGGAGAAAAGAGAACCACTTGTATGAATATCAAGAGCTGAGATGGAAATCCAGTTCTAAGCAAAGAAGGGAAAGCAGAAAGGTGGAATGACTACATAGAGGGTCTATACAAGGGCGATATACTTTAGGAGAATATTATGGAAATGGAAGAGGATGTAGATGAAGATGAAATGGGAGATATGATAATGCGTGAAGAGTTTGACGGAGCACTGAAAGACCTGAGTCGAAACAACGCCCCGGCAGTAGACAACATTCTATAAGCCAGTCCTGACAAAACTCTACCATCTGCTGAGCAAAATGTATGGGATAGGCGAAATACCATCAGACTTCAAGAAAAATATAATAATTCCAATCCCAAAGAAAGCAGGTGTTGACAGATGCGAAAATTACCGAACAATCAGTTTAATAAGTCAAGGCTGTAAAATACTAACACGAATTCTTTACAGACGAATGGAAAAACTGGTAGAAGCCGACCTCGGGAAAGATCAGTTTGGATTCCGTAGAAATAATGGAACACGTGAGGCAATACTGACCTGACGACTTATTTTAGAAGAAAGATTAAGGAAAGGCAAACCTACGTTTCTAGCATTTGTAGACTTAGAGAAAACTTTTGACAATGTTGACTGGAATACTCTCTTTTAAATTCTGGCAGGTGGCAGGGGTAAAATATAGGGAGCGAAAGGCTATTTACAATTTGTACAGAAACCATATGGCAGTTATAAGAGTCGAGGGACATGAAAGGGAAGCAGTGGTTGGGAAAGGAGTGAGACAGGGTTGTAGCCAATCCCCGATGTTATTCAATCTGTATATTGAGCAAGCAGTAAAGGAAACAAAAGAAAAATTTGGAGTAGGTATTAAAATCCATGGAGAACAAATAAAAACTTCTAGGTTCGCCGATGACATTGTAATTCTGTCAGAGACAGCAAAGGACTTTGAAGATCAGTTGAACGGAATGGACCGTGTCTTGAAAGGAGGATATAAGATGAACATCAACAAAAGCAAAACGAGGATAATGGAATGCAGTCGAATTAAATCGGACGATGCTGCGGAAATTAGATTAGGAAATTAGACACTTAAAGTAGTAAAGGAGTTTTGCTATTTGGGTAGCAAAATAACTGATGATGGTTGAAGTAGAGAGGATATAAACTGTAGTCTGGCAATGGCAAGGAAAGCGCTTCTGAAGAAGAGAAATTTGTTAACATCGAGTATAGATTTAAATGTCAGGAAGTCGTTTCTGAAATATTTGTATGGAGTGCTGCCATGTATGGAAGTGAAAGCGAAGCCTTCTAACAACATTCGTGAAGGTAGGGTGGGTCATATGGCGTCTATTATGATAACTCTGGGCCAATAATTCTGCGGGTCTTGTGCCATATTTGTGACATTCTCCGTAGTTATTTCAAGAGTCAATTCCGGCTTGCAATTTTTGGGGAATTGATGGACGTTTTCGATGCAACGAACCCCATCCAATCTGTGATTTTTCATGTTATTAAGTGCTTATGAAATACCACAGGATCCGATTAAAAACTTTGTGTTGAAATTAATGTTTGCTTACGTTTAGAATGTCTCATAGTATTAACTTTCACGAGTCCCTGCCTTAAAATCATACCTGTGAAAGTCGTTTTCCAATAGCTATTGTTGTTCCAGAGATATTCTCATAACAAAGGTTCGTCATCACATCATTTATTTTAAGTTCAACTAATAATCGAAATAAGACATTATATTTCTTCAACACTGCCTATTAAATATGTAATGTGTAATCGATATGTTCCAGAAACTGTCGAATTTATATTAAAATTGCTTCACATTAAACTTCATTATTCAGTATTTAGTTATCAGTCTCGTGATTTTAATAGTGTACTTAGTTTTATTAAAAACAATTTATTAAAATAAGTATGATATAATTATAATATCTACAAAATCACTGTTACCTAAAATTTATACACATGTGAAAGTAGTATGTACTAGTCTTGAATTCTTCAACTGAAACTTCCTTTTCACCAATTCTGAAAGAACAATTTTCGTTATCGAAAACTAATTTGTTTAAAAAAGTTATTCATGATTTTAAGTTTCACATTCTGGAATATTATTTTGTAAAATTACATTAGATTTGAATAATCACCGCTATAGTCTTGTAACCCTAATTCTCACATTTCTAAAAATGTACAATTTTATCAGAATTAAAGTCCTAACAATAAAGTTATTGCGTTAACAAGTTTTTGTTGCACGAAAATTCTCATGGGAAAGCTGAGATAATAAACATTGGAGCTGCACGCCAATTGCGGGGGATCTGTGTTCAGCTTTCAGCCCGTTAAGTTAATAGACTAGTTAGTCTGTGATTAAAATACTACTTGATATATACTATTCCGGTTGTCAGAAGATATTTGTCATTTGCCTGATTTTCCTGTAGAAAGTTTGTCGCGAACAGCTGAGCTGTTGCTACTAAGTGACTAAGGTGAAGAAATATCTTTCAAACATCGTATGTCAAGCCCTACCTTAGAAAATGAGCAAAACGTAAGACAGAAAGATTGAGAGGCACCCACATGCCTTGCTCGTACTGTGGCTTCAAGCAGTCAGGCCTACAAGATGAGTAGTCTGCCAAGCGAGTGGATTCATCAACACGTGGCCATCGCACTGAATATGAGTGGCGCACAAATTATAATTTCTGGATATCTTGACAACATACAATTCGAAGGAAAAGGCCACCAATCTTTTTCTTTTCACTGCCTTATTTATTCCGATAAATTCTATAACCTAAACACACAAATTCTATAACCTACAACAATAACACATGAGAAATTCCGCCCAGTGGGCATGGCTTTACATTGGTGAATCTCTATATTATGGTCTCGTAATTATTTAACGCTACAGTGCACTTTCTGGATAGGATGGTGGATCTTTTATTATTTCTAACACTTCGACTCTCACAATCATCATCACGAAACTTTCCTCCAGACCGAGCAGTACAAAAGGAACACGCAAACCCACTACCTCTGAAACTACCTTGCTACTCTCCCATACAAACCACACATACTTAAATTACATGACATACACCACACTACAACATGAAATACTACACAGGGAATAGTCATAACATTATCACTTTCAGCTTTCCCACTTCAATTAATATTTATCCCAGTTTCACACGACACTGCCCCACTTCGTAATTCTACTTTCCTACTATGAACTCTGGAGATATATGCACGTCTTCCTGTGCAATGCAAGCCAAGTGGCGTTGCTGGTTAGACGGCTGACTCACCTTGTTTCTCTCTCAGAGTGTTGTAGTTTGAATCAAGCGTCACACGGAAACATATCACGCAAAGTAATGTTAAAAACATATTCATCACACACACGAGTCCTCAACTGATACCATGGACGAGTACTTCTCTTTATCCTTTGTCTCATACACAGATTGAGACTCACACAGTACTCACCACGTGGAAGTACTCGTCTCTAATTTAAAGTCCTGCACACGCCATTTCTTAAATATTTCAACTTATGGTAGACTCGCTATTTCTTAAATATTTCAACTTATTGTACACACACTAGTAATTCAGCTTAACTTAAGCACACGGAAGTATTTCAACTTATTGCTACACGTGGTTTCATTGTGACCGTTGGTCACTTCTGAAGGTTACTACGATCCCATTAATATTACCTGCCTGACATTTAATTCTCCCCACAAAAGTTCCTGAAATAGAGAAATTATTATTTCAAACTACTCTTAAATATTCCACATGCATACCATGTCTCCACTCTTTTGTCTTTATGGAGCACACCTAAGACAGGTCTTAACAACACAAGATCCAGCGGCAGAGTGCTGAAACATGGCCGTTCTTCAGCTCCTCTCGCACCTCTGCTGAAGTGGGGGAGCACCTTGCTACTGTATTGGTCAGCCACATTTCAGGCGCTCAAAGCTCAGGTAAATTTCATCTCTTTGGTCCAACCAAAGGTGGCCAAAGGATCGTCTCAAAGATGATCATATATTCACATTCACTATCTGCGGTTAGCAGACGACCATACATTCATTCATTTCACAGATCTCACCAAACTGGATGTAGGGATTTACTTTGTGGGAGTGCACATGTGATCAATTAAATAAATAAATTGTCATTCTTTCCCACACTGGTATCCAGCTTCGCTGTATTAATTGAAATTGAGTTATTTTACAAAAAAAATGTGTTGTTCTGACAAAAACAATGAAGTATGTTGTACCTATTTTCAATGTCGGGCGTTACTGTACCCTCTCACCACCGGCTACCCTTGCAGAAAAAAATGGCACGGTACTATCCTTGCAATGCGAGGGGATTTCCAAACTTTTTTTTTTTTAAGAAAACTGTATTAGAACAAACGTAGCAAGTCATCAAAATAGCCAGGAGGAGACCTTAGCCCCTGGTGACCTCAAATAGACGACCACGTGCTGTTACTTTACCAAATTATTGACCCAGTTGTTCCATTATTGTACTCTCCACAATCCGGAGTAACGTACACATACAAATTTACAACGATCCATATGACAAATAAAACATTACATCATACAAATAAAAAATAATGTTGAGTTAAAAATTTGCTTAGTTACTGGGATCTTCGTTATTTTTATGAGTAATCCAAACTTCACTAATTCTATGACAAATAAAAAAAATACTAATTGTACTCATGAAATTTTAAATAGCTCACCGTCCAAACACAGAGCAAGTAACCTGTTCTTCATAAATTGCGTTGTAATAATCTTTACACGGCAATGTCTAAATACAAAACAAAATCAACAAAAGAAAAAAATTGCGTACCCTAGTTACACGTAGAAGTCAGGTTCCATATCAGTACTCTAAAATATACATCAACCTACAGAGAAATAAAACTGAGAAGAAAAACAATGAAATATACCACAAGTTACATACTGGTTACGTAATATAGTCAGGTAAATTTCATCTCTTTGGTCCCACCAAAGGTGGCCAAAGGATCGTCTCAAAGATGATCATATATTCACATTCACTATCTGCGGTTAGCAGACGACCATACATTCATTCATTTCACAGATCTCACCAAACTGGATGTAGGGATTTACTTTGTGGGAGTGCACATGTGATCAATTAAATAAATAAATTGTCATTCTTTCTCACACTGGTATCCAGCTTCGCTGTATTAATTGAAATTGAGTTATTTTACAAAAAAAAATGTGTTGTTCTGACAAAAATAATGAAGTATGTTGTACCTATTTTCAATGTCGGGTGGTACTGTACCCTTTCAAGATAACAAAATATATTTTGTTTATATATAACACGCACTTACTTTACTTGATGTTCACATGAGTCGCACACTGATCGGGATGGAGTGTGATAGAAATACGTATAAACCTTTTTACTTGTTTGGATATGTCAGGAACACGATGCAACAACGCAAAGTCCACTTCAACTTACTAAACGGACTATAGCCTATTAGTGTATCCGTAGTACCTTGAATGTAATCTGTATGGCATCGACAGTAAAAAGTAGAATATATAATAGACCTTATGCAATTTTGTGTGATCAAGCCACACACTTATCTGTAGATTACGACCATTACAATTCCCCTTGTGGGTATACACTGAACCTGCAGTTTGCAGGTCGTCTGCTCTTTTCGTGTGCGGTAATACTACTTGACTGTGAACATTATTTTGAAGAGGACGCACCTGGCGTCTTGATTTCTGTGGTGAAAAACAGTGTTAGTCGATGACTATAAATATACTTGACACGACCGTGTGGCAATATAACGAAGTTGCGAAATCTAAAGAATCTATACCAGAAAGTGTTGAAACAGGATATTTTGTCAAGCACAAATAGAATTTATTTCACAAAAGGTTAACAAACCGTCCAGATGCAGTCGTAGCCCTTCTCTAGCAATACGTCGAAGCATGAAGCATGACACGGTAAGAATGAAAGATAACCATAAAAGAATCACTAGCACTTCCACGGGCGTAGCCGGCTGAAACACGTCTTATGATCTCTAAGGCGTTTCCGGAATCTCAGACAGCCGAAAGACGGCATCGCAGCACAAAGTCTTTGGCAACAGATACTATACCAAAAAATCTCTCCTTCACGTTACTGTGTTAAGATACAGTGGCCAGGCGATAAGAAACACAAACGTTACTAAAAACAGAAATAGCGGTAAGAGCGCTGAGATGGAATCGTTTAAAACTAGACTGCTCTAGAAAGCTGAAGTGCGGCGCAGTTAACAGCTGTTAATCTCTCTCAGCACGATATTCTGAGTCCGTGAATATTTTTTGGAAGCACTACACGTAGAACATGTAAGATATGTGGTGTAAAGTTCATTTGTAGAATCTTCATATTCATCTGAAAGGAGTGTGGGCAGATGGTAGTCATGAACTTTCACTTCATGTACTTCATTTACAAACGAGAAGCCGTTGCTCATACTTCGCTTCCCGCTGGACGTGGTTCTTGTAGCGCGGGACAGCCTAGGCGACCCCTACGTGTGCCGGCGTGGCCAGACTCTAGCCGCTCTGTATTAATTAGCACAGCCTCCATCCCTCTTCATTAACGCACCCTTGACCTACCCTGGCCGGCAGCATCGCAAAGGGCCATTTCGGCCCCCACCCTACTCTCCATTCTGAAGTAATTGCGCTGATAAACGAACACTGAGGGAATTTTCGTTTAATACAACGAGACAGGCACAAATTTCCGAAATTATTGAGCACAAAGTGAAAAATTACATTGTTGTAGGGACAGTATTAATAACACAAGTATCTATGAATATAGTTGTCGCATTTATCTGCCTATGACATTTTCATTATTGTATATGTCGACTTCAAAAATGATGTTATACACTCCTGGAAATGGAAAAAAGAACACATTGACACCGGTGTGTCAGACCCACCATACTTGCTCCGGACACTGCGAGAGGGCTGTACAAGCAATGATCACACGCACGGCACAGCGGACACACCAGGAACCGCGGTGTTGGCTGTCGAATGGCGCTAGCTGCGCAGCATTTGTGCACCGCCGCCGTCAGTGTCAGCCAGTTTGCCGTGACATACGGAGCTCCATCGCAGTCTTTAACACTGGTAGCATGCCGCGACAGCGTGGACGTGAACCGTATGTGCAGTTGACGGACTTTGAGCGAGGGCGTATAGTGGGCATGCGGGAGGCCGGGTGGACGTACCGCCGAATTGCTCAACACGTGGGGCGTGAGGTCTCCACAGTACATCGATGTTGTCGCCAGTGGTCGGCGGAAGGTGCACGTGCCCGTCGACCTGGGACCGGACCGCAGCGACGCACGGATGCACGCCAAGACCGTAGGATCCTACGCAGTGCCGTAGGGGACCGCACCGCCACTTCCCAGCAAATTAGGGACACTGTTGCTCCTGGGGTATCGGCGAGGACCATTCGCAACCGTCTCCATGAAGCTGGGCTACGGTCCCGCACACCGTTAGGCCGTCTTCCGCTCACGCCCCAACATCGTGCAGCCCGCCTCCAGTGGTGTCGCGACAGGCGTGAATGGAGGGACGAATGGAGACGTGTCGTCTTCAGCGATTAGAGTCGCTTCTGCCTTGGTGCCAATGATGGTCGTATGCGTGTTTGGCGCCGTGCAGGTGAGCGCCACAATCAGGACTGCATACGAGCGAGGCACACAGGGCCAACACCCGGCATCATGGTGTGGGGAGCGATCTCCTACACTGGCCGTACACCACTGGTGATCGTCGAGGGGACACTGAATAGTGCACGGTACATCCAAACCGTCATCGAACCCATCGTTCTACCATTCCTAGACCGGCAAGGGAACTTGCTGTTCCAACAGGACAATGCACGTCCGCATGTATCCCGTGCCACCCAACGTGCTCTAGAAGGTGTAAGTCAACTACCCTGGCCAGCAAGATCTCCGGATCTGTCCCCCATTGAGCATGTTTGGGACTGGATGAAGCGTCGTCTCACGCGGTCTGCACGTCCAGCACGAACGCTGGTCCAACTGAGGCGCCAGGTGGAAATGGCATGGCAAGCCGTTCCACAGGACTACATCCAGCATCTCTACGATCGTCTCCATGGGAGAATAGCAGCCTGCATTGCTGCGAAAGGTGGATATACACTGTACTAGTGCCGACATTGTGCATGCTCTGTTGCCTGTGTCTATGTGCCTGTGGTTCTGTCAGTGTGATCATGTGATGTATCTGACCCCAGGAATGTGTCAATAAAGTTTCCCCTTCCTGGGACAATGAATTCACGGTGTTCTTATTTCAATTTCCAGGAGTGTATATTATTATGGCAGTCCAAACAGCTGCATTACACTCCTACGTTCAGATGGTTCAAATGGCTCTGAGCACTATGGGACTTAACATCTGAGGTCATCAGTCCCCTAGAACTTAGAACTACTTAAACCTAACTAACTTAAGGACATCACACACATCCATGCCCGAGGCAGGATTCGAACTGCGACCGTAGCGGTCGTGCGGTTCCAGACTCAAGCGCCTAGAACCACTCGACCACATCGGCCGGCACACTCCAAAGTGACACAGAAGCATGACACTGCCTTCCAGAAACGTCACCAAATCCCTGTAAACAACGATTAGAACGTTCAGTTCCTCGACTGTGGTTATCGGCTCCTTGGTACAGATTCACTGGGGAACCGCTTAGTGAACGTCTCCATCGATCGTAAATCTTTTTCCTCTCACATGTTCTTTCAGCTTGCGGAAAAGATGGAAATAGCGTTGTGGAAAATATTTCTTGCTTTCCGATCACGATCACCCGCTTCTGCGCGGCCTTCTTCATATTGTTGGCACCATTTACTACGACTAGACTTGACACTACACTTGGCCCACATATTTTCAGAATTTTACAGAATCTGCTTGCAATTTAGACGATTTGTTGACAAAAATCTTATTGTATAGATTGCGTTTAAGCTATGAGCAATTTATTTGTCCCATTACTCATCTACTGATTTCGGTTATTAAGCATCATCCAGGATGTGTATCAACACAAAGATTAAAAATTATGAAAGTACAATGCAAGCAAAACTAACAAAACCCAACAAATATGCCGGCCTCTGTGGCCGAGCGGTTCTAAGCACTTCAGTCCGGAACCGCGGTGCTGCTACGGTCGCAGGTTCGAATCCTGCCTCGGGCATGGGTGTGTGTGATGTCGTTAGGTTAATTAGGTTTAAGTAGATCTAAGTCTAGGGGACTGATGATCTCAGATATTAAGTCCCATAGTGCTTAGAGCAATTTGGACCAACAAATATGTTGCTGTTGTTGTGATCTTCAGTCCAGAGACTGGTTTGATGCAACTCTCCATGCTACTCTAACCTGTGCAAACTTCTTCATCTTTAAATACCTAGTGCAACCTACATCCTTCTGAGTCTACTTAGTGTATTCATCTCTTGGACCCCCTCTACGCTGCCCTTCAGTACTAAATTGGTGATCGCTTGATGCCTCAGAACATGTTCTATCAACCGATCTCTTCTTCCAGTCATGTTGTGCCACAAATATCTCTTCTCCCCAGTTATATTCAGTACCTCCTCCTTCGTTACGTGATCTACCCATCTAATCTTCAGCATTCTTCTGCAGTACCACATTTCGAAAGCTTCTATTCTCTTCTTGTCCAAACTATTTATCGTCCATGTTTCACTTCCATACAGGGCTACACTTCATACCAATACACACACCAAAAAAAGTTTTGCATCACTCCGGTTCCTAGAACTGCTGAAGATAGACGTTGACTGTGGATATTGTGTCACAGACACAGTTCCTTTGACTGTTCAGAGATGTCCAAAACCCGCCCAAAGATGTAAACAACCACGCATGAGCAGCGCCTATTAGACGGAGGGGGTCCTTCAGCCGATCAGTTTCAGTCATTCCACCAGGAAGGTGGTACACGACTCGTGTTGTCTGAAGTTCAACCATGCCTAGACGGTCAATACCGCCGTTAGATCGTGTCCGCATTGTTACTTTATGCCAGGAAGGGCTCTCAACAGCAGAAGTCTCCAAGCGTCTCAGAGTGAACAAAGGCGATGTTGTTCGGACATGGAGGAGATACAGAGAGACAGGAATTGTCGATAACATGCCTCGCTCAGGCTGCCTGAGGGCAGTGGACGACCACTACTTACGGTTTATGGCTCGGAGGATCACTGACAGCAACACCACCGTGTTGAATCATGCTTTTCGTGCAGCCACAGGACGTCGTGTTACGACTCAAACTGTGCGCAATGGGTTGCATGATGCGCAACTTCACTTCCGACGTACATGGCGTGGTCCATCTTTGCAACCACGACACCATGCAGGGCATTACAGTTGGGCCCAACAACAATCCGTATGGACCGCTCAGGATTGGCATCACCTACTCTTCACCGATGAGTGTTGCGTGTGTCTTCAACCAGACAATCGTCTGAGACATCTTTGGAGGCATCCCAGTCAGGCTGAACGCCTTAAAGGCACTGTCCAGCGAGTGCAGCAAGGGGGAGGTTCCCTGCTGTTTTGGGGTGGCATTAAGTGGGGCCGACGTACGCTGCTGGTGGTCACGGAAGGCTCCGTAACGACTGATAGTGCAACCATATTGGCGAGGCATTCGTCTTCATCGACGATAATTCGCGCTCCCATCGTGCATATCTCGTGAATGACTTCCTTCACGATAACGACATCGCTGGACTGGAGTGGCCAGCAAGTTCTCCAGACATGAACATTATCGAACATGCCTGGGACAGATTGAAAAGGGCTGTTTACGGATGACGTGACCCACCAACCACTCTCACGGATCTACGCCGTATAGCCGTTGAGGAGTGGGACAATCTGGACCAACAGTGCATTGATAAACTTGTGAATAGTATGCCACGACGAATACAGCCACGCATCAATGCAAGAGGACGTGCTACTGGGTATTAGAGGTACCGACGTGTATAGCACCACCTCTGAAGGTCTCGCTGTATGGTGGTACAACATGCAATGAGTAGTTTTCATGAGCAATAAAAAGGACTGAAATGATGTTTATGTTGATCTCTATTCCAATTTTCTGTACAGGTTCCGGAACTCTCGGAACCGAGGTGATAGAAAACTTTTTTTGATGTGTGTTCTTTCACAAAAGACTTCCTGACACTAGGGGTAAGGTACGTACTGCCTGCAGGAAAATTAAAGAGACCTTTGGAAAAAAGAGAACCATCTGCATGTATATCAAGAGCTCAGATGGAAAACCAGTTCTAAGTAAAGAAGGTAAAGGAGAAAGGTGGAAGGAATATATGGAGGGTTTACACAAGGGCGATGTACATGAGGGCAATATTATGGAAATGGAAGAGGATGTAGATGTAGTGACACGCAATGTTAGCAAATTTCTCTTCTTCAGAAGCGTTATCCTTGCCATTACCGGTGTGCATTTTATATCCTCTCTACTTCGACCATCATCAGTTTTTTGCTACCCAATTAGCAAAACTCATCTACAACTTTCTGTGTCTAATTTCCTAATCTAATTTCCGCAGCATCGTCCGATTTAATTCGATTGCATTCCATTATCCTCGTTTTGCTTTTGGTGATGTTCATCTTATGTCCTCCTTTCAAGACACTGTCCACTCCATTCAACTGCTCATCAAAGTCCTTTGTTGAACCTGACAGAATTACTGTGTCATCGGCAAACCTCGAAGTTTTTATTTCTTCTCCATGGATTTTAATCCCGACTCCAAATTTTTCTATTGTTTCCTTTACTGCTTGCTCAATATACAGATTGAATAACATTGGGGATAGGCTACAACCCCGTCTCACTCCCTTCCCAACCACTGCTTCTCTTTCATGCCCCTTGACTCGTATAACTGCCATCTGGTTTCTGTACAGATTGTAAATAGCTTTTCGCTCCCTGTATTTCACCCCTGCCACCTTTAGAATTTGAAAGAGTGTCAAACGCTTTCTCTAAGTCTACGAATGCCAGAAACGTAGGTTTGCCTTTCCTTAATCTGTATTTTTATATAAGTCGTAGGGTTAGTATTGCTTCACATGTTCCAACATTTCTACGGAGTCCAACTGATCTTCCCCGAGGTCGGCTTCTACCAGTTTTTCCATTCGTCTGTAAAGAATTCGTGTTAGTATTTTGCAGCCGTGACTTATTAAACTGATAGTTCGACAATTTTGACACCTGTCAATACCTGTTTTCTTCTTGAAGTCAGGAGGTATTTCACCTGTCTCATACATCTTGCTCATCAGACGGAAGAGTTTTGTCATGGCTATCAGTAGCTCTAACGGAATGTTGTCTACTCCCAGGGTCTTGTTTCGACTAAGGTCTTTCAGTGCTCTGTCAAACTCTTCACATGCCCGCAGCTCGTGGTCGTGCGGTAGCGTTCTCGCTTCCCGCGCCCGGGTTCGATTCCCGGCGGGGTCAGGGATTTTCTCTGCCTCGTGATTACTGAGTATTGTGTGATGTCCTTATGTTAGTTAGGTTTAAGTAGTTCTAAGTTCTAGGGGACTGATGACCATAGCTGTTAAGTCCCATAATGCTCAGAGCCATTCTTTGAAACTCTTCACGCAATACCATATCTATCATTTCATCTTCATCTACATCCTCTTCCATTTCCATAATATTGCCCTCATGTACACCGCCCTTGTGTAAACCCTCCATATATTCCTTCCACCTTTCTCCTTTACCTTCTTTACTTAGAACTGGTTTTCCATCTGAGCTCTTGATATACATGCAGATGGTTCTCTTTTTTCCAAAGGTCTCTTTAATTTTCCTGCAGGCAGTACGTACCTTACCCCTAGTGATATGTGCCTCTACATCCTTACATTTGTTCTCTAGACATCCCCACCTAGCCATTTTGCACTTCCTATCAATCTCATTTTTGAGACGTTTGTACTTTTTGCCTGTTTCATTTACTGCATTTTTATATTTTCTCCTTTCATCAATTCTGTTACCCAAGGATTGCTACTAGCCCTCGCCTTTTTAGCTAATCGATCCTCTGCTGTCTTCACTATTTCATCTCTCAAAGCTACCCATTCTCCTTCTATTGTATTTCTTTCCCCCCCATATTTGCCAGTTGTTCCCTAATGCTCTCTCTGAAACTCTCTACAACCTCTGGTTCTTTCAGTTTATCCAGGTCCCACCTCTTTATAATTCCCACTTTTTTTCAGTTTCCTCAGTTTTAATCTACAGCTCAGAACCAGCAGCTTGTGGTCAGATTCCACATCTGCCCCTGGAAATGTCTTACAGTTTATAACCTGGTTCCTAAATCTCTGTCTTACCATTATGTAATATATATGAAACCTTCCAGTGTCTCCAGGCCTCTTCCACATACATAACCTTCTTCCGTGATTCTTAAACCAAGTGTTAGGTATGATTAAGTCATGCTCTGTGCAAAATTCTACCAGGTGGCTTCCTATTTCATTCCTTACACCCATTCCATATTCACCCACTACTTTTTATTCTCTTCCTTTTCTCACTATCGAATTCCAGTCCCCCCCCCCCCCCATGACTATTTAATTTTCGTATCCTTTCAGTATCTGAATAATTTCTTTTATCTCATCGTACATTTCTTCTATCTCTTCGTCATCTGCAAATCTAGTTGGCATATAAACTTGTACTACTGTGGTATGCGTGGGCTTTGTGTCTATCTTGGCTACAATAATGCGTTCACTGTGCATTTCGTAGTAGCTTACCCACGTTCCTATTTTTTATTATTATTAAACCTACTCCTGCATTACCCCTATTTGATTTTGTGTTTATAACCCTGTAAACTTCATTAATTCCCAATATATCTAGCTTTAACCTATCCATTTCCCTTTTTAAATTTTCTAACCTACATGCCCGATTAAGAGATCTGACATTCCACGCTCCGATCTGTAGAACGCCAGTTATCTTTCTCCTGATAACGACGTCCTATGGAGTAGTAGCCGCGCAGAGATCCGAATGGGGGACTATTTACCTCCGGAATATTTTACCCAAGAGGACGCCAACATCGTTTAAGGATACAGGGTACTTAAGAATCACTGAAAAACCGAAATTTTTTCTATGACTTTATTAAATTCTATAGTCTTTCATGATTACATTGATAAACACATTACAGGGTTTCAAATGAAAAACGACCTATGTAAACCAAATTTTAAAGGTGCAATCATGTATGCCACCACGCCCCCTTTATGTCTGTTACAGGAACCAGTATTATTTCGAAAATAACTGTGAACTTTTTGTTTCCAGCCATTGTGCATATGACACGTTGTATATGTTGGTAACAGTGCAGGTTTCTAGTGTCTGTGAATGATGATGTTTCCTAGTATTTACTTTTGTTTCGCTGGAGGAGAGCGTTCACGTGTTACTGAATGTTTGTTGCCCAAGTGCTACATATATTTGCGGAACACATATCCTTTAGGGTGCAATAAAAACGAACTATGGCACGCATGAAGAAATTCATTAAAAGGAAATTCCGTGGTAACCAGGTCACAAACAAAGCAAGCCACACTGTTGAAAGTAATCTATGTATCAGTTCTTCAGTGAGAAACTCCCACAGGGAACGCCTCCTGGTGATTCAAATTTTTGTATTAACAATGACGCTGTTTGTAGTGGCTCAAATGGATCTAAGCACTATGGGACTTAACATCTGAGGTTATAAGTCCCCTAGACGTATAACCACTTAAACCTAACTAACCTAAGGACATCACATACATCCTTGCTCGAGGCAGGATTCGAACCTGCGGCCGTAGCAGCAGCGCGGTTCCGGACCGAAGTGCCTAGAACCTTTCTACCACAGCGGCAGGCTGGTTGTATTGGATTTGTTGTTGTTGATGTGTGTATCTTATCTTGTTTGATAAAGGAAGTGGTGGAAGTAAACAACGTAATGGTGTAGGCTGTCTGGAAATAACTGAACAACAAAGTATCAGGAATTGTTTGGCGTCAAAATTAGTTACTCTGTGTAGATCCTGCAATAAATCTACCTCGAAAATAACTTCGAACATTGTGCATAATTCATATAATGTGAATTTGAAGTTAGTGTATGCAATGAATGCAACTGGGAAAGGAAAAAAAGACTGCTAAAACGTATTGTGGTTTGATGGATCTTCCTCCTCCTCCTAGTAAGTTCAGCAGGTACATAAAAATACTTTTAGATGCCTTGAAGGTTGTGTCTAAATCATCTATGAAACGTGCAGTAGAAGAAACTGTAAATATTAGTGGAACCATGGACATTGCTGTTGCACTCGATGGGACATGGCAACGTCGAGCACATCGTTCCTTGAATTATGTTGTAAGTGCTACTTCTCTGGAGACTGGAAAAGTTGTTGATGTTGGGTGGTTATCTAAGTACTGCCACACCTGTGATCGTAGCACTGAAGAACATATTGAATATCAGTGTTCTAAGAAGTATGATGGTTACAGTGGAGATAAGGAGTGTGATGGAGCTCTAAAAATATTTCAGAGATCGGTGCCCTTTATAACGTTAGATATACGAAGTACGTAGGCGATGGGGACTCTAAAGCTTTAAATAAAATTAATGCGTTCAATGTTTATGGTGATACTTTGGTAACAAAACTAAAGTGTTGTGGACATGTGCAAAAGAGGATGGGTGCTACATTGAGGAATCTACGAAGGGAAACGAAAGGATAGTTGCTATCTGATGGAAAATCTCTGTCTGGGCGAGGCAGACTGACAGAAACTGAAATAGACCTTCTTCCGATTTGTTTTCGACTGGCCATTAGACAAAATGCACCTCTGAATGATGTTGCAGCAATGAGAAAAGCTGTATGGTCCACCTACTTTCAGAAGTTGTTCACATATGACCACCCTGTTCACGGTCTTTCCCCTAAAGGAGCAGATTCTTGATGTGGTTACCAAAAAGCAAAAGAAAGTGGTCAAATATACCATCATAAGCATTTTCTTCGTAACCCTGTCATTAATAAAAAGAAACCAATTTTTAGAGACCTGAGTGACCCTACTTCGCTTAGTAAATGTCTTCATGGGGGCACTCAGAATACAAATGAAAGATTCAACCATTGCATATGGAAAAGATTACCTACGAATGTTTTTGTAGGACTAAATACATTAAACGTTGGTGTACTAGATGCAGTGATGCATGTGACAGACAATGGGTGCAAGAAGCTGAAAGATTCGCTCTTCAAATTACCAAATAAGCAAGAAGTGCTAAAAGGAATGCCTAGAGGAAGCTTGAAGATGAAGAAATGCTGCAGAATGAAGACTGTGATTCAGGAATGTTCTGAGGCACAGTTTAATTGGACTCATATCTTCATTCGCAATTTCCCGCAAGTTGTGTTTTTTTACAATTCAGGGCCAAATATTTCCTAAAGTTTATAAAGTATTGATCTATTTTTTTTCTGTAACTTGCAGTAGTTTATATATATGTAGTAGACCTAAGCTTTATTGCATTATTGTGGCCGAGATAGACACGAAGCCCATGCCTACTACAGTAGTACAAGTTTATATGCCAACTAGCTCTGCAGATGACGAAGAAATTGATGAAATGTATGATGAGATAAAAGAAATTATTCAGGTAGTGAAGGGAGACGAAAATTTAATAGTCATGGGTGACTGAAATTCAAGAGTAGGAAAAGGGAGAGAAGGAAACATAGTCGGTGAATATGGACTGGGGCTAAGAAATGAAAGAGGAAGGCGCCTGGTAGAATTTTGCGCAGAGCATAACTTAATCATAGCTAACACTTGGTTCAAGAATCATGAAAGAAGGTTGTATACATGGAAGAACCCTGGAGATACTAGAAGGTATCAGACAGATTATATAATGGTAAGACAGAGATTTAGGAACCAGGTTTTAAATTGTAAGACATTTCCAGGGGTGGGTGTGGACTCTGACCACAATCTATTGGTTATGAACTGTAGATTGAAACTGAATAAACTGCAAAAACATGGGAATTTAAGGAGATGGGGCCTGGATAAACTGACTAAACCAGAGGTTGTACAGAGTTTCAGGGAGAGCATAAGGGAACAGTTGACAGGAATGGGCGAAAGAAATACAGTAGAAGAAGAATGGGTAGCTTTGAGGGATGAAATAGTGAAGGCAGCAGAGATTCAAATAGGTAAAAAGACGAGGGCTAGTAGAAACCCTTGGGTAACAGAAGAAATATTGAATTTAATTGATGAAAGGAGAAAATATAAAAATGCAGTAAATGAAGCAGGCAAAAAGGAATACAAACGTCTCAAAAATGATATCGACAGGAAGTGCAAAATGGCTAAGCAGGGATGGCTAGAGGACAAATGTAAGAATGTAGAGGCTTATCTCATGAGGGGTAAGATAGATACTGCCTACAGGAAAATTAAAGAGACCTATGGAGAAAGGGGAACCACTTGCATGACTATCAAGAGCTTTGATGGAAACCCAGTTCTAAGCAAAGAAGGGAAAGCAGAAAGGTGGAAGGAGTATACAGAGGGTCTATACAAGAGCGATGGACTTGCGAACAATATTATGGAAATGGAAGAGGATGTAGCTCAAGATGAAATGGGAGATATGATACTGTGTGAAGAGTTTGACAGTGCACTGCAAGACCTGAGTCGAAACAAGGCCCCCGTAGTAGACAACATTTCATTAGAACTACTGGCAGCCTTGGGAGAGCCTGTCCTAACAAAACTCCACCATCTGGTGAGCAAGACGTATGAGACATGCGAAATATCCTCAGACTTCCAATCCCAAAAAAACAGGTGTTGACAGATGTGAAAATTACCGAAATATCAGTTTAATAAGTCACAGCTGCAAAATACTAACGCGAAAAAGTGATAGAAGCCGACCTCTGGGAAGATCAGTTTTGATTCCGTAGAAATGTTGGAATACGTGAGGCAATACTGACCCTACGACTTATCTTAGAAGAAAGATTAAGGAAAGGAAAACCTACGTTTCTAGCATTTGTAGACTTAGCGAAAGCTTTTGACAATGTTAACTGGAATACTCTCTTTCAAATTAAGGCAGGTGGCAGGGGTAAAATACAGGGAGCGAAAGGCTATTTAAAATTTGTACAGAAAGCAGATAGCAGTTATAAGAGTCGAGGGGTATGAAAGGGAAGCAGTGGTTGGGAAGGGAGTGAGACAGGGTTGTAGCCTATCCCCAATGTTATTCAATCTGTATATTGAGCACTCAATAAAGGAAACAAAAGAAAAGTTAGGAGTAGGTATTAAAACCCATGGAGAAGAAATAAAAACTTTGAGGTTCGCCGATGACATTGTAATTCTGTCAGAGACAGTAAAGGACTTGGAAGAGCAGTTGAACGGAATGGACAGTGTCTTGAAAGGAGGGTATAAGATGAACATCAACAAAAGCAAAACGAGGATAATGGAATGTAGTCGAATTAAATCAGGTGATGCTGAGGGAATTAGTTTAGGAAATGAGACACTTAAAGTAGTAAAGGAGTTTTGCTATTTGGGGAGCAAAATAACTGATGATGGTCGAAGTAGAGAGGATATAAAATGTAGACTGGCAATGCAAGGAAAGAGTTTCTGAAGAAGAAAAATTTGTTAACATCGAGTATAGATTGAAATGCAAGGAAGTCGTTTCTGAAAGTATTTGTATGGAGTGTAGCCATGTATGGAAGTGAAACGTGGACAATAAATAGTTTAGACAAGAAGAGAATAGAAACTTTCGAAATGTGGTGCTACAGAAGAACGCTGAAGATTAGATGGGTGGATCACATAACTAATGAGGAGGTATTGAACTGAACTGGGGAGAAGAGGAGCTCGTGGCACAAGTTGACTAGAAGAAGGGATCGGTTGGTAGTACATGTTCTGAGACATTGAGGGATCATGAATTTAGTATTGGAGGGCAGCCTGGAGGGTAAAAATCATGGAGGGAGACCAAGAGATGTATACACTTAGCAGATTCAGAAGGATGTATGCTGCAGTAGTTACTGGGAGATGAAGAAGCTTGCACAGGATAGAGTAGCATGGAGTGCTGCATCAAACCAGTCTCAGGACTGAAGACCACAACAACAACAACAAGATGTGATAATTTTTTATGCTTGTAGTATATATATTAGGTGAAATTAAATAGGTCTAGTACCTCAACCATCATGTAATGAATATCTGGTATAAATTTGGTCTCCTTCAAATGTGTAACATTGGATTAAATGGTGCCTCAATTTGAGGAAGCATATTGGAAAAAAATTGCATCAATTTCTTCGTAATTTTTTAATTACCCTGATCAAGTTCAAAAATGTTCAAAATACTTATAATTTGTTTAGAAAGTGTGCTGCATTACCTGATATCAACAAAAATTCTGTGAAACATATACATGATAAAGAGTGCCTGAAAGAAATAGGTGTTGATTTTTACATAATGTTGAGACATGAAAGTACCCTGTATCTTTAACCATTCAGTAAAGCTGCATGCCCTCGGGAAAAATTCTGGCTGTAGTTTCCCTTTTCTTTCAGCCGTTTGCAGTACCATCACAGCGAGGCCGTTTTGGTTAATGTTACAAGTTAATCATTCAAACTGTTTCCCCTGCAACTACTGAAAAGACTGCTGCCCGTCTTCAGGAATAACACGTTTGTCTGGCCTCTCAACAGGTACCGCTCCTTTGCGGTTGCACCTGCAGAAGGGCTATCTGTATCGCTGAGGCACGCAAGCCTTCCCCACAAACGGCAAGGTCCATGGTTCACGGAGGGGGGGGGGGGGGGGAGCGAGGGGGGAAACAAATATACGGGTGCAAAGTTCCATTTGTGGACTTTCAGAGTAGAAGAGATCAGCTAAAAGCATCCCATATGCCTTTGAAGCTTAACAATATCGATATTATCCAGTGAAATTGTATGACCACCTGACATAATTTCCGTTAGAATACTAACAGTCGTATCTCGTGTCAAATACACAGACATCACAGGAAAAACAAGACGAACAATTACACGAAGAATTCGTCAGCAGCCAAGTTATATCAAAGATAGTGCATTTGTACTGCATAGGTAGCATAACAACATAATTTTGCCTCAATGGTAAAGTGAAGTAACAGAACATCTTCACCAACATCTTTGACTGAACGTAAACAAAAATAGAGAAACATTAATACTGGAAGTTATAGTAAAAATAGTCACAAGATAGAAGTGGAATCACATATAAGCGAAACGAGATATGTTTACAACAACAAATGTGTACACTTGTATCAGTAGTAATTATTATTATTTTTATTACGTAATTTGTTGTGCACCCCGAACCAGTTGTACACATTTGTTGTTGTAAACATATACGGTTTAACTGGTATGTAATTTCACTTTTATCTTGCGACTGCTTTCACTGCAACTTTCAGTGTTAATGTTTCTCTATTTTTGTTTACGTTCAGCCAAAAATTTTGGTAAAGTTGTTCTGTTGCTTCACTTTACTACTGATGTAAAACCTATGCAGGACAAATGCACTATCTTTGATATTACTTGACTGCAGAAGGATTTTTCCAGTAATTGTTCGTCTCGTTGTTCCCGTGATGTCTGCGTATTTGACGAGAGACATGACTGCCAGTATGCTAAGACAAATTGTGTCAAGTGGTTAAACAATTTCATTGGCTAATTTTGATATTGTTCAGCTTCGGAGGAATATGGGATGCTTTTAACATGTCTGTTGTACCCTGTAAGTATACAAATGGAATTTTCCACCCATATATTTGTTGGGTTTGCAATGTACTTTCATAATTTTTTAATGTTGATGTTGACGGACAACCTGGATGATGGTTAATAACCGAACCCAGTAGATGACTAATGGGATGGTTAAAATGCGTTTTATGAAATACTTAGCGGCTGTTGAATCTCACCTTATAGAAACATGGGAATCGCACTGTCCCTCGTACGTCAACTTTCGAGTACGTTTCCAGTTGCCCCACTATTTCACTCTCATAAAGTGATGCACTCTTATCCGTATCGCCGCAGAACTGTGTCTACAGAAAACGCAAAGTATGCACTCTCTTTTGACAATGTGTCACTCGCGTTTCGCAAAGGTCTTAGCACGGAAAGACATGTGTGACTTACTATCTGAAGTCCCTATGTGTTATTGTGTAAGCCTTCGGTCCAATAGTCTATAAGCACAAACTTGAATAATCGTTCTTCCAATTAGTTTAGAAATTCCGAAGGAATCTTATCTCTTCCTTCTGCCTTGATCTTCGCAATTATTGTAAGACTCTTTCAAACTCTAATTCTGATGTCTTGACATCAATTTCTCCTGTCAAGACAGAAGCCAGAACCTTCCCATCGTAGAGGCCCTCAATGGATCCCTTCCACCTATCTGCTCTCTCCACTGTATTTAGCAATGGAAACTGTTCTTCCGTTACCCAACTACCTCTCTGAAACTGAATTGCCTACTGTGGGATTTATTATCTCCAACTTCGATTCCGTAAGGAACTGTTGTGCAAGGCGACCGTAGGCTATAAAGAACGAGAGGCATACAGCAGTCAGTCACAATCATATTAGTTTTTATTACTCTTGCTTATCTAGATTTAGGCATTATTTATCCGTCTTCAGTGAATGGCGTTGTCATTACCAATACACGCTTTGTTAAACAGTATGCTGTATGGCTTTAGTAAGGCTGATCCTTAGATGTCTGTATTTACAAACGTTGCACTTGCCCAGCTCGGCAGACTCTTAAGCAACTTTGATTCAATAAGGAACTGTTGCGCGCAGCGACCAAAGAACCTTAAGGAAGGAGAGCCACACAGCAATCGCTGAAGATGTTTATTTATATCTGAAATCTACACTCATGCTCATAAAATAAGGATAATGCTAATATATGTTGAAACAATGCTCTGGTGGTTGGTTTGGCGGTTTAAATCACCTCGGGGTATGACCATGCGGTGCATTTTACCTGCGGTCGTCGCACGGTGGCGCTGGCAGCAGTCCACATACACAAAGGTGTGCCGGTGCATGTCACAGTACGATGCAACGAGTAAGTGTGCAGACCGTGCTAATGGTGAGTGTCTGCTGAAAATGGCTCAAAGAAAACACTGAGCCGTGACGCGACTCTCGGGCGCAAGACGCTATCGATGACTCCTCTGGTTAAGGTTGGCACTATGTGCGATCGCGAGCGCCTCCTGTCGGAGCGGGTCCCAACGAGGGAGTGAGTGCGAGTACGGAAGTCTGGGGCGGACAGCAGGGGAGAACGGACATTGCGGCCGCACTCTGAGGCGACAAGAGAAGAGTTGTTGTGCACGGCCGAGAAGGGAGCGTTGAGCAAGGCGGCAGTCAGCATCGCTTTCCGGGGGACAGAGAGTTGCGGCAGTCCAGCGAGCAGACACCACCTCCGGGATCAGTGCTCCAGTTTGTGGACGTGGCGTGGGTCGTATTTTGGCGCAGTATAGTTTGCTTGGTACGCATCTGCTGTTCCCTTTATGCCCACGTGTGTTGTTCTGTCCGTATGTGCAGTGAAAAGGTTACGCTCCGGCTGGAACAGTGGCTTGTGCTTTACGTTCATGCACCCTGACTCATTTGTTTTGCTGCAGGCAGCTGTAATTTCAGAGATTTTTTTTCGTCGCGATTGTCTTAGCCCGGTGGTGCCTAGTATCCGAGAACAAGACAGCTAACGTGCGACCTGTTGTTTTGGGTTTTGGAGTCCTGTTTGGGCAACCTAGTTATCACGCACACAAATGTATTTCTGCCGAGTGAGGCTAGCCCTAATCTTGTGGAACTGAGCTTTCAGTGACTGGCTCGTCTGCAAATTAATTAATTTAACCTTTGTGGTGTGTTGGTTTTTTGCTTTCAATGGTGAATTTCTTGTCATTCATTTGTGTATGTTTCGCCGTTAATGATAACTGTGAGTAAGATAGCAAGGTCTTGAAGGGCTTGCGTATCGTGACTGTATTTTTGGCAACTGTTTAATTTGATTTCTTGTTTATCGGTCTGGTGAAAACTCATGCCAAGTTTACTAATTTCCGCCTGTGGTCCGGAATTTGGTTTGAAGTAAATCCGTTGGTAAATCTTTACTGGACCTAACTGTTAACTGATCTTGCGTTAAACTAATGCCATTATTAAATCGTTTCTTGTGTGCTATAAATTGTATTACCATAGACAAGGAGACAGGGCACATTCTGTGGTCGAGGGGTAGGCACGGTTGCTGCTTTGCGCGTGGCGTCTTGTCGCTCGCTATCATTTCCCGCGTTAGTACGGGCGGCGTGAGATTTGTTTGCTCGCGGTTGTATGGCCGCTAGTCAGCTGTGCGTGCTCCCGCTTCAGGGTGTGTTGTGTTTCGTAAGGCGTACGCCGGCTTTCAGTCACTGTTACTCCTGTGTTGCTGTCGGTCGCTTACCGAAACGTTAGTCTGTTTTAGCACGGTGGTCACTGGGCCGTGACGATGTCGGTTGATGACCAGCGTTGGGGCGGTCGTCCGCTCTGAGTGGCTTCGGTCGCTTGGACTTGGCAGTTACCTTCTGTTTAAACAGATCAAACTTGTTTATCTGCTATAAATTCCTAAGTAGTTTGTGAGAAAAGTTGTAACTCAGCTTTTCATGATTTTACACAATTCAAGCATTTTGATAAGGCATTTTCCTATCTATGTTTTATTTAAATGAGAATTATTTATTGGGGTTATTCACCTGTTGAAGCTTAACATAAAATTTGTAACTTAGCTTTCATGATTTTACTTAATTTAATCATTCTTGTAAAGCAGTCCTTTATCTACGTTTTATTGATTGGTAATTCTTTATTGGGGTTATTCACTGGTTGAAGGTTAACATATGTTTGTAACCAAGTTTATGTCCTTGCTTAATTGAGATTTGTTAAGAGCCTTTATTGCTGGAAGATCATTAAAGTTTGGGTGCTTGTAATTGTGAATACTGTTGTCTGTCTATGTTGTGGGCTACCCTTCCACTTCCACAGCCAAGCTGTCTTATCTACCAGTACACACATACTGATGATGTTATGCCGTGTAGAATACTAGGGTGACAGGAGGCTCATCAAACACAGCAGGTCGTAGCACGGGACCTCCATGTGCCACAAAGTGTGGTATTACGATTATGGGAACGATTCTAGCAGACAGTAAACGTGTCCAGGCGCTACAGTACGGGACGTCAACAGTGTACAACACCACAAGAAGACCGATATCTCACCATCAGAGCCCACAGAAGGCCACGGAGTACTGCAGGTAGCTTTGCTCGGAACCTTACCGTCCGCAGCTCGTGGTCGTGCGGTAGCGTTCACGCTTCCCGCGCCCGGGTTCCCAGGTTCGATTCCCGGCGGGGTCAAGGATTTTCTCTGCCTCGTGATGACTGGGTGTTGCGTGCTGTCGCTAGGTTAGTTAGGTTTAAGTAGTTCTAAGTTCTAGGGGACTGATGACCATAGATGTTAAGTCCCATAGTACTCAGAGCCATTTTGGAACCTTACCGCACCCACTGGAACAGTTGATTCTAGACACACAGTCTACAGAGACTGAACAGACATGGTTTATTCGCCCGGAGACCTGCAAGGTGCTTTTCACTGACCCCTGGTCATAGGAGAGCCCGTAAACCCTGGTGTCAACAACCCAGTACATGGTCATTGGATCGGTGGTCCCGGGTTATGTTCACGGACGAGTACAGGGATAGTCTGAATAGTAACTTTCTGGCAGATTAAAACTGTGTGCCCGACCGAGACTCGAACTCGGGACCTTTGCCTTTCGCGGGCAAGTGCTCTACCAACTGAGCTACCGAAGCACGACTCACGCCCGGTACTCACAGCTTTACTTCTGCCAGTACCTCGTCTCCTACCTTCCAAACTTTACAGAAGCTCTCCTGCGAACCTTGCAGAACTAGCACTCCTGAAAGAAAGGATATTGCGGAGACATGGCTTAGCCACAGCCTGGGGGATGCTTCCAGAATGAGATTTTCACTCTGCAGCGGAGTGTGCGCTGATATGAAACTTCCTGGCAGATTAAAACTGTGTGCCCGACCGAGAATCGAACTCGGAAACTTTGCCTTTCGCGGGCAAGTGCTCTACCAACTGAGCTACCAAAGCATGACTCACGCCCGGTACTCACAGCTTTACTTCTGCCAGTACCTCGTCTCCTACCTTCCAAACTTTACAGAAGCTCTCCTGCGAACCTTGCAGAACTAGCACTCCTGAAAGAAAGGATATTGCGGAGACATAGCTTAGCCACAGCCTGGGGGATGTTTCCAGAATGAGATTTTCACTCTGCAGCGGAGTGTGCGCTGATATGAAACTTCCTGGCAGATTAAAACTGTGTGCCCGACCGAGACTCGAACTCGGAAACTTTGCCTTTCGCGGGCAAGTGCTCTACCAACTGAGCAACCAAAGCATGACTCACGCCCGGTACTCACAGCTTTACTTCTGCCAGTACCTCGTCTCCTACCTTCCAAACTTTACAGAAGCTCTCCTGCGAACCTTGCAGAACTAGCACTCCTGAAAGAAAGGATATTGCGGAGACATAGCTTAGCCACAGCCTGGGGGATGTTTCCAGAATGAGATTTTCACTCTGCAGCGGAGTGCGCGCTGATATGAAACTTCCTGGCAGATTAAAACTGTGTGCCCGACCGAGACTCGAACTCGGGACCTTTGCGTTTCGCGGGCAAGTGCTCTACCAACTGAGCTACCGAAGCAAAACTCACGCCCGGTACTCATAGCTTTACTTCTGCCATGTCTCCGCAATTTCCTTTCTTTCAGGAGTGCTAGTTCTGCAAGGTTCGCAGGAGAGCTTCTGTAAAGTTTGGAAGTTAGGAGACGAGGTTCTGGCAGAAGTAAAGCTGTGAGTACCGGGCGTGAGTCGTGTTTCGGTATCTCAGTTGGTAGAGCACTTGCCCGCGAAAGGCAAGGTCCAGAGTTCGAGTCTCGGTCGGACACATAGTTTTAATCTGCCAGAAGTTTCTTATCAGCGCACACTCCGCTGCAGAGTGAAAATCTCATTCTGGAAACATCCCCTAGGCTGTGGCTAAGCCATGTCTCCGCAATATCCTTTCTTTCAGGAGTGCTAGTTCTGCAAGGTTCGCAGGAGAGCTTCTGTAAAGTTTGGAAGGTAGGAGAAGAGGTACTTGCAGAAGTAAAGCTGTGAGTACCGGGCGTGAGTCATGCTTCGGTAGCTCAGTTGGTAGAGCAATTGCCCGCGAAAGGCAAAGGTCCCGAGTTCGAGTCTCGGTCGGGCACACAGTTTTAATCTGCCAGGAAGTTTCATATCAGCGTACACTCCGCTGCAGAGTGAAAATCTCATTGTGGAGTCTGAATAGTAATTCTCGCCGGGTTTTCAGTTGGCGTGAACCGGGAACCAGATACTAACCCCTTAATGTCCTTGAAAGGGACGTGTATGGAGGTCATGGATTGATGGTGTGGGGTGAGATTATGATTGGTGCACGTACACCCCTGCATGTCTTTGACAGAGGGACTGTAACAGGTTAGGTGTATCGGGACGTCATTTTGCACCAGTATGTCCGCCTTTTCAGGGGTGCAGTGAGTCCCACCTTCCTCCTAAAGGATGATAACGCACGGCCCCACCGAGCTGCCATCGTGGAGGAGTACCTTGAAACTGAAGATATCAGGCGAATGCAGTGACCTGCCTGTTCTCCAGACTTAAAGCCCATCGACCACTTCCGGGATGCTGTCGATCGATGTATCGCTGCACGTCTTCAAACCCCTAGGACACTTCAGGAGCTCCGGCAGGAACTGGTGCAAGAATGGGAGGCTATACCCCAGCAGCTGCTCGACCACCTGATCCAAAGTGTGCCAACCCGTTGTGCGGCATGTGTACATGTGCATGGTGATCATATCCCATATTGATGTCTGGGTACATGCGCAGGAAACAGTGGCGTTTTGTTTCACATGTTTTCGGGACAGTTTTCTCAACTTATCACCAATACCGTTGACTTACAAATCTGTGTCGTGTGTGTTCCCTATGTGCCTATGCTATTAGCGCCAGTTTTGTGTAGTGCCACGTTGTGTGGCACCAAATCATGCAGTTATCCTTAATTTTTGAGCGTGAGTGTAGATATGCAAGAGTATTAAAAACTAACTGGATTGCGACTGATTGCTGTGTGCCTCACCTTCCTAATAGTGTACGGTAGCTGTGCCTGACAGTTCCTCATGGAATCAAAGTTAGTTAAGAGTTTGCGAGTTGGGCAAGTGCAACGTATTATCAGTATAAAAATTTGAGTATCAGACTTACTGTAGCCGTCCAGTATATTCTGTTTAACAAAGCACGTATTGCGAGTAGGATAACTCCAAGCACTGATGATGGTTGTTTATAGCCGAAATCTAGATAGACTCGTACAAGCGTATTAAAAACTAATGGGATACCGACTGACAGCTGTGTGCTTCTCCTTCCTTATTTATTATCGTAGGATCTAAGTCTCATAGAACTTCAAACGGGCATAATCATTCATCACAATTCAATATTCCATTTCTTCCGAAATTGCTTATTCCAGACGATTCTCTTAAACCTTAGCCACAAAAATGTGATATGAATTTATATCTGCACTGGTCACCCCTTACAGTCCAATATTTACTTGACGATGAGAGGGGTTTTGGGCAGTTCTTGTACTGCGCTAGATTATGGAGGCAAGAAATAAGAAACATCCAGACACTTTAAAGCATTGGTCGAACTTGGCGAGGGATTCGACGGCACATAATGGAGTTAAATGTTGGGAGTTCTCAGAAGAAACAGGAAGAAGCCGTAGCAAAGGACAGTACAATAAGTGTTAGAACCAAAAGGAAACAATAACAACGGAGGACCTAGAAAGAAAAGCTCATATTAGATCAGGAGTAAGGTAGTGATGCCGTCTTTGTCCTCTATCGATCAAAATGTACATCGAAGAAGGTGGAAATTGGTGAAAGGGGTAGGAGATCGATTAAAATTCAGTCTGAATGGATATCAACAATTATATCAGAACAGAATATGGATTGACATTAAACTACAAAAATACGCAAAAAGAAGTACCAGAAATAAAATAAGAAATTAACTCAACTTCAAAATTAGGGAGCACGAACTTAAGGAATTCTGCCATCTAGGATGCAAAATAATTCATGACGGAGAAAGGAAGGAGGACATAAAAATAGACTAGCAAATGCAAAGAGGTAATTCCTGTCTGAAACAAGTCTACCAGTATGAAACATAGCCCTTAACTAGTGGAAGATGATGTTGATAACGTACATTTCGAGCACACCATTACAGGAAAGTACTTACGCACTGTGGGAAATACGCAAAAGAAGGGATGCGAAGAGTATGAGAAGCGTTGTTATAGATGGTTGTCGAGAGATTTGAACCAAATAGTATGTCATGGAAGTTGGCGTCAAGCCAGTAGGAAGACTGATGACCCGTCAAGAGAAAATCAGAGATCTCTATTTTTTTTTGGTCATCAGTCTACTGACTGGTTTGATGCGGCCCGCCACGAATTCCTTTCCTGTGCTAACCTCATCATCTCAGAGTAGCACTTGCAAACTACGTCCTCAATTATTTGCTTGACGTATTCCAATCTCTGTCTTCCTCTACAGTGTTTGCCCTCTACAGCTCCCTCTAGTACCATGGAAGTCATTCCCTCATGTCTTAGCAGATGTCCTATCATCCTGTCCCTTCTCCTTATCAGTGTTTTCCACATATTCCTTTCCTCTCCGATTCTGCGTAGAACCTCCTCATTCCTTACCTTATCAGTCCACCTAATATTCAACATTCGTCTATAGCACCACATCTCAAATGCTTCGATTCTCTTCTGTTCCGGTTTTCCCACAGTCCATGTTTCACTACCATACAATGCTGTACTCCAGACGTACATCCTCAGAAATTTCTTCCTCAAATTAAGGCCGGTATTTGATATTAGTAGACTTCTCTTGGCCAGAAATGCCTTTTTTGCCATAGCGAGTCTGCTTTTGATGTCCTCCTTGCTCCGTCCGTCATTGGTTATTTTACTGCCTAGTTAGCAGAATTCCTTAACTTCATTGACTGCGTGACCATCAATCCTGATGTTAAGTTTCTCGCTGTTCTCATTTCTACTACTTCTCATTACCTTCGTCTTTCTCCGATTTACTCTCAAACCATACTGTGTACTCATTAGACTGTTCATTCCGTTCAGCAGATCATTTAATTCTTCTTCACTTTCACTCAGGATAGCAATGTCATCATCGAATCGTATCATTGATATCCTTTCACCTTGTATTTTAATTCCACTCCTGAACCTTTCTTTGATTTCCATCATCGCTTCCTCGATGTACAGATTGAAGAGTAGGGGCGAAAGGCTACAGCCTTGTCTTACACCCTTCTTAATACGAGCACTTCGTTCTTTATCGTCCACTCTTATTATTCCCTCTTGGTTGTTGTACATATTGTATATGGCCCGTCTCTCCCTATAGCTTACCCCTACTTTTTTCAGAATCTCGAACAGTTTGCACCATTTTATATTGTCGAACGCTTTTTCCAGGTCGACAAATCCTATGAAAGTGTCTTGATTTTTCTTTAGCCTTGCTTCCATTACTAGCCGTAACGTCAGAATTGCCTCTCTCGTCCCTTTACTTTTCCTAAAGCCAAACTGATCGTCACCTAGCGCATTCTCAATTTTCTTTTCCATTCTTCTGTATATTATTCTTGTAAGCAGCTTCGATGCATGAGCTGTTAAGCTGATTGTGCGATAATTCTCGCACTTGTCAGCTCTTGCCGTCTTCGGAATTGTGTGGATGATGCTTTTCCGGAAGTCAGATGGTATGTCGCCACACTCATATATTCTACACACCAACGAGAATAGTCGTTTTGTTGCCACTTCCCCCAATGATTTTAGAAATTCTGATGGAATGTTATCTATCCCTGCCTTATTTGACCATAAGTCCTCCAAAGCTCTTTTAAATTCCGATTCTAATACTGGGTCCCCTATCTCTTCTAAATCGACTCCTGTTTCTTCTTCTATCACATCAGACAAATCTTCACCCTCATAGAGGCTTTCAATGTATTCTTTCCACCTATCTGCTCTCTCCTCTGCATTTAACAGTGGAATTCCCGTTGCACTCTTAATGTTACCACCATTGCTTTTAATGTCACAAGTTGCGACATGGTCGTGAATAGAACAGTGACCCGAATATACAATAAATTTCTATACTCTACGTCTATGGCCACAAATTTTTTTGTAGTCAGACTACCGGTTTCGCGCTGTAATGGCCATCTTCAGATCTGTAGCAAAATATGGGGAAACATAAATACACTAGCAGATTGTCTACAGCTCAAAACAATAAAACAGACCACAATGCAAAGTACTACTGTCATACATGTACATCTGAGAGCTTGAAGTTTGAAGAGGCATACCTGTTTTATAAAAATTTCTCCTAATTTACTGTTGGCATAGTGGCATCGTCAAATGTGAAACACAAAATTAGCAACAGCATCGTCAAATATGTATAAATAACAGTCATCTTGTCAGCAGCACTACTGTTCAAAACAAACTGCCGTACAGTAGCCACAAGATGTTTGTGTTGCAAGTTCACCAGGTGTCTGCTGTAGGCTTGCACATATTCTTCAATGATTAACTGAACAACTTAAAATAAATGGGGATACAACCGATAAAGTCTGTAGTGGCTCATAAGTTATAAGAGGCATTACAGTAATAAAAAGCGATTAAATAAAACACTACTAAAGTTAGACTGCTGCAGGTCTGAAGATGATCATTATGGACCGATAACGGTAGTCTGACGACAAAACAAATTTTGTGACGATAGACGTAAAGTAAAGGAAATTAATATTATGGGGGAAAGCTGCATGTTTCCCTCTTAACCAGTAAGTACCCGTGGCCACCATCGCGCAGCGGAATTGTGCTACGCACTTGAAACCACGAGCACCGTTGCCCACGCAGCGCTACGTGGAGGTGGGGCTGCATGGAATTCTTTTGTCTGCACTTTGGTTTTATCTTTTATTTACTTACAGCAATTACGCTTACTTTTGAAAGAATAATACAGAAATTTGGAAATTATAAATTTATAGTATAGTCAGAGAGAATAAAAGAGAATAAAAGAAGACAGGAAAGAGTAAATACAGACATACCTTCAACAGCACCATTAGGGGAGGGGACTCGGTATTGATCTTAAAAGTCCAACGTCCAGATGTGGTGCTTCCCCTTTTAGTAATTATCCACATGAGCATCACTCTTTGAGAAAACTAGATTTGTTCAGTCACTGCGGTGTTTTATGTTTGTTAGAGTGCTGTCTGAGCTGATGTTTGTTAGGTTACAACTACCACTACTTAGTCTTTGAGCCCACCCAGTTGGCCGTGCGGTCAATCGCATGGCTTTCCGGACGGAAAGGAACGCCGGTTTGTGTCGAGGTCTGGTGAGCCGGCCAGTCTGTGGATGTTTTTTAGGCGGTTTTCCATCTGCCTCGGCGAATGCGGGCTGGTTCCCCTTATTCCGCCTCAGCTATACTATGTCGGCGATTCCTGCGCAAACAAGTTCTCCATGTACGCGTGCACCACCATTACTCTACCACGCAAACATAGGGGTTACACTCGTCAGCTGTGAGACGTTCCCTGCGGGCTCCACCGGGGGCCGAACCGCACAATAACCTTGGGTTCGGTATGGGGCGACGGAGTGGTGAAGTGGACTGCGGTAGTCGTCGTGGGGTTGCGGACCACTGCGGCTGTGGCGGGGACGGAGCCTCTCCGTCGTTTTTAGGTCCCCGGTTAACATAACATAATATAACCACTACTAAGTTAGTTAGTAAACAAATTTGCATGGTTTTGGAACAACATCCTGCCTCAATGTAATCTACATAGATGTAGGAGAAATAACAAGCCACCAATAACCTGTTATTACTCTTGTAAAAACATTTTTGTAGAATAAAACTAGACTTTTTTGAAAAATGGACCCATCAGTTTTGTATAATCGCGTTTGATTTTGCTCGCTTATTTTACCCAAAATTTGTATTAAGTTCATATTACTACATTTACAATGATTTGTTCATTTACGTATCAATGTTGGGTACAGGTTTAACGTGGACTCTACAGAAATATCTATACACTGAGTATCCTAATTAATCCTACCTTTAATTAGATTAATTAATAACACGATATAAATGAAAATCTTCGACTAATATTCATGTGAGCGGTTGTGCATGTTTTTCGTTCAAATGGTTCAAATGGCTCTGAGCACTATGGGACTTAACTTCTAAGGTCATCAGTCCCCTAGAACTTAGAACTACTTAAACCTAACTAACCTAAGGACATCACACACATCCATGCCCGAGGCAGGATTCGAACCTGCGACCGTAGCGGTCACGCGGGCATGTTTTTCGTGTTTTATGTTACGTATATTTTGTGTGTCTATGTTATGTCAGCGTTGTCACTGTCACACGTACCATTGTCAGTACTGGAGCTACTGGGGCTATCTATGTCGGCCTGTCTTAGCCTTCTGCGCCTTCTGTATTGATGAGTCTGTCTGTATATGTCATGTTCTGCTTTAGAGATGTTGTTGGCGACTGCGTTCAACTGTGTCCAAGTATCTGGCTTCCTCAATGCATCGTGTGGTGTTGTTTCCGTTATGTGTTCTGTGTTATTCTGTAGGTGCCTGTATCTAATGCATTTCAAAAGGAAGTGTTTCGGGGAACAAATTTCCTCGCATTACAACGATTGCTTTCTGAAAGCAAGTGCATAGGATAAGGACCATGTCTATTCACAAAATGAACCATGCCTACGCTGGAGTTGGCGTGGCGGAACAGTAACCGCTCCCTGATGTTGGGGAAAAATCAATAGTCTCGACGGCCCTTATCACTCTCGTCCCACTATTTATGCCAAGTGTCGACTCCAGGGAGCATCTGTCTTACGCTTGTTGGTGGAAGTCTGTATGTATTTTCGTTGGGCGGTTGGTAATATTTACTGAAGTCTCTATGCTCTTAGGTCTTCACTTCTATCTACGTTTTTCACCAGTTTATCTTTTACATTGTTTTGAATCCTCTCCCTATTTGCCGTGCTTAACATATATTTGTTTGATGATGGTGTATGATGTGCTGTAGTGTTATTTCATGTTGATTGCATTAAGATCACTTGGCGTTACATTCAGATACACACGCCAATCTATTTCTATGTTTACATCTATATGATTAAAAATAGTTATGTCTATTTTGCTACTGCCTCCAGAATGTCTTTCTTTGTTGATAATGTACAGGTTGTTAGCGTTCGGGATGCCGTTGACGATCTGACCTCGGTCATAAGTCTGATGACAATGCCGCAAGGTGGATCTTGCGTTGATGTCGGCTGTAATAATCGTCTTCTTCCCTCTTTAATAAAAGACTATCTGTTGAATCATGTCTGTGTATGGTTGAATTGTATGGGAGTACTGGGGATATAATGACATCAGTGCCCACCCTTGGTGACCTCTACTGTTAGAATATGTCTATTGCACAACTGAGTGATTTTTGTAGTTCGGCAGTTGTTGACCATTGTCACTATAACAGCTATAGCCTCTCTGTCTCCTGTTATCTGAGTTGTTCGGAGGGGGGGGGGGCAAACATAATAATTTCCCATTTCTACTGTGTGGTCCTTGAACGCACATGACACCAACGTTAAACTCCTGGGCTAGCCTGCGGAGTTCCGCAGTTACAGTTCTACTCCTCACAGTATACAGGTGTAAGATTTTCACGGCTGCCTTGTATAAACGAAGCACTTCACATCCGTTTGCTCTGTGTCAAAGTACTCTCCTGTGACCGCTGGCAGTAGGACGCCGATGAAACTTTAATACCATAGCATGTTACTACACTCTGGCTTGACTTCGTTGTTTTACTCAGTCTATATAGTATCGCCAATACCACAGTGCGGGGTAAGACAGTTATGTGATTATTCGTACTTTCTCAATAACCATAATTCAGAATATAAGATTCTTGTGTTTCATTGTCGTAGTGAGCAAGGAAAAACACAAGTTATTACTTACTGTCAGTGTCACTTGCCACATTTTAGACAGCCGTTTACGTCCGATTTCCTGGATAGTCTTTGATATTGCCATAAAATGAGTTTAGGCCTCTACAAGGGCGGCCACGTGGCTTTTCCTTCCAACGTCGACCGGGGTTCCCCTTACACAGTACACTATCGACTTCCGGAGAGACATGAAAGCACTTTGAAAAAGTGAATATAGCTTGCCAATGACAAAATCGTTCAAAAGGCTCTGAGCACTACGGGACTCAACTGCTGTGGTCATCAGTCCCCTAGAACTTAGAACTACTTAAACCTAACTAACCTAAGGACATCACACACATCCATGCCCGAGGCAGGATTCGAACCTGCGACCGCAGCAGCCAATAACATCTCAAACGACTATCATCACTCAGATTACAATTTCCCACTGTAGATGCATCACTGACCATTTTTAGTGCCTAAAATGAAAATCAGAGAGAGGTTTATTTGCAAAACCTAAAAAGTCACGTCGTATTTGTTAAGGCTGAGAACAAAGATTACAAGTGGCTGTAAACTTTTTGTCAAAGTTAAGTATTTATTGACAGTCACAACAGGCCTGTTACGCCTTTTAACTCACTGTCAAGCAATACATGCCAATACATCTGTGCCAACTATTCTACACTGTTCACATTTTCAGTTTGGCAGACGACTGTCTCATCGGATACTTTAGTACACATACGTTAGTTTACGTGGCTGATAGTCTAGAACTTTTTCAACAGCTTGCATTATGAACGAGCTTCCATATGAACTAGTTACACGACAGGTCAAGATACGCGAGAGTACTTGTTTTGATGCACACCTCACAAAATAAAACATTTAATTTTAAATCATCATCCTTCAGGCTTTTCGGCAAACTTGATAGTTTTTTGCTTGAGTAAAGCCTGGTATTCGGAACTCAGTTTACTTACATCACGTCGGGAAACATCTCAGTCCTTTCTCACTGTTCGTAGGTGGACGCCTATGAAGTAGATCTTTAGTGAAGGGTTTTGTTTTACGGCATTTTATTTGCCCAAACTGTTTGACTTTATTGTACAGCCTCTGTTGTTTTCAAATTTCTGTTCACTGTGTTACTGTTTATCATTGCAGGGAAAAGATTTCCATGGCGATAAGCTAAGTGTAGCGCTCACAGATTAGTTGCAATCTAGAGAGACAGCAGTTACAGCCGAAAATAACAGTCAGGGAAGTTGGAGAGGTATCTGTAAAAAGAAAATGGCAACTCAGGTAAAAACGAAAAAGATCTGGCAAATACAATATCTTTGCGATAGTACAGTGATCCATAATTTACTGAGAATCTTCTTTCTTTTCGGAAAGATTGCGAGTACTTGATCGTATGTTCTTATCAAGTAACTAAAATTTTCCCTTCAAAATCTCGGTGGAAGAATTTGCACTTGCAGGCCTGGCTTGAGTATCTCAAGTTCATAGTCACAGCTTTGCAGAAATTTGCCTGATAATTTTTCGCGATCTTAATTATAGCAAATTAAGAAAATACTGTTAGTTTCACTGTTCTCCACGGATTATTAGGGCTTCTGGCTCCACTTATCATTGAAGTTTCAACAATTTAACATAAGAAGAAATTACAGAACACATCTTTCTCATAACAACGTGACACGTAACACACGATTTGCCGTGTGGAAGCTGACACACCTCTCCAAATCAGCCCAATTTTTCGTACGGTCTTCTTTATGAAGACCAGTTTTAGTATGAATTAAGTGTGTTTCAGAATTAAGATTTGAGACAAAATTGGCGTACCATAATTAATACTTGCGTTTCATCCCAGTTCAACAGTTCTGACGTCATCTAAAACGTAATTAGTTTACTCTACCCTCTACACCCTTCACTGAGGTGTAAAGTATCTAAAGGTAATAACTTTATTAAAAATGCATAAATTATGAAGCTAAGTGTTTATGTATTAACACGTATTCATTAACAGTTCTATTGGCTTTTCTGTTTTTTACACAAGACGCGGTAGAAGTGAATCAAGGTGTAACCAAAATTAAATTGCTTCTCAAGATATTGTCATTAGATGTGTAGATGGTCGCAAACATGCTTCTAATTACTATATGTCCGAAATTTTTCTTTGCTATATGAATATGTGCAACACTATAAAACTGTATAAGCAGTAATATCAAATATATTAATCTGGCGTGTATTGCTTCATCTACAGGTTTTATATGGCGATATGTGAGCATGCAAAAGAGTATTGCAGTATCTGATACATGACAAGTCAATGTTGTAGCACCCGGTACACGGCTTAAAACATTGTTGTAGTATCCAATAGGTGGCTTAATTCGTTTCATTATGTAACTGAAATCTATATGATTTACTCTTTTATTGGCTCTTCAATAATTTAACTTCGTTATTCTGAATTCAGGTGAAACGCCTGTAAATTTGAATGCCTTGCGGCAGGCACTGTCCTTTAAGCCGATAAAAATTTTTACCGCAGCAATAAATACGAAATTGAAACAAAGTTATTATTTCATTCGAAAATAAAAGGGCTGTGTTTTCAACTGCGATTCCGATTTGCCCGCCATATATCTGCTGATTGTAGAAAAACAATGCAGCTACGCCTGACACCGGGACTGCAGTATCGACAGCATTCCGGGTGGCACAAGCGACACGGCGCTTAAAAAAGCTGGTCAACAACGGTGCCAACATAAACATTTCACTCTGAAACGGGAAATCACGAACACGTGTTTTTTTAAAAAATCCGGTTTGTTTCCACATCCGTCAACATTTGCTCCGCGCCCGGACACCGAGGGAATAAAAATTGTTTTTTACGCGACAGCTAGCGCGCCGCGGAACTGTTTAAATAATAGAAAGCTGGTACACGGGCAGCGGCGTCAGCGCTTAAAAGCCCCCCAATGAGTATGGATGGCGGCATTCCAGCCCGCGTCCCGTGTCGCGTGTCCCGGCACGTGGTATGTTACTCGTGTGGGTGCGGGTGGGGGAGAGGGTTAGCAGGGGGAGGGGGAAGCCGTGTGTGGGCGGCGGAAGAGGACACGCGTAAAAGCGTGTCGGACACGACAGGGCGTGCATCACGCTAATGGCCGCTAACGCCACGCCACGAGTCCTGCTCTGCTGTGAGCGCCTGGATTTGTGGCGCACAGTACGGCAGGAGGGGAACACTTTGGAAAAAGTGCGGTCGCTCCGGTAGTAGCAGTACCCCTTTCGAAAAACATACACGAGACCACTTCAATACGTATGGACAACTATCAGCTGATACTAAAGGTATTTAGCTAAGGAATCGCCTCTTTTGCGTCCCGCCAGTGGGCTTGCGCGCTCTCTACCGTAAATACTTAACAGTGACACGCATGAGCCCAGTCTAAGTTCATTTCCTCGGTAACAGTAGCAGTAGCATTCAGTGACAGGTGCTGGCAGTCATCTGGGACATGGACGCTATCACCATTTGTCGAAATTGAATATCACCTTGAGCGTCGGTGTGAGTCTCTATTCCACCAACTTGCACAACGGGTAAGATCGTCGCTTGACTGTGGTGGAAGACGTCCTTGGAACTTTATTTCTCCGTACAAAATTCATGGGCAAAGTCGAATTAGTGACACGTAGTCATCGGTCCTTGTTGTACTAATTTGGTGCGCATCTTACAAGGGGAGGCCGCCAATTGTGAAATTCAGATTCGATTCATACTGCGCATAATAAAAGCTCATGGCCAGAGGTGTAACGTGGCAAAGCACCAAGATACACTTCTCAGCCGTTGTCGAGAAAATCGACAGTTAAAAGAAACCGTTGCGGTGAAATACTCTCTACGTTTAATGATTTTCTACAGCCTCGTGGCGCAGCGGTAAGCGCTGGAGTTCGTAATCAGAAGGTCGCCGGATCTAATCTCGCGCCATGCAATTTTTTTTATTATTATTTTTTTGTAATTCAAATATATATAAACTATTAATGAATTGCTTATGCATGTTGGTGAAGGCGGATCGCTCTCCAATTGTACCGCCTCCATTTTTCCGTTTGTTTAACAGGGTGTACCAAAGTTCTCCCGTCCGCACTGATTTTCGACGATGTTATAAGTCGCGCTAGGGACCGCATCTACCTTCTTTTGAAGTTAGCACGCAACTACGCTGTTATGCGGCGGCTCGTTTCGGCCCATTCAACATCTGTCCTTCAAGTGTAACGAGCGAGTAACGGAGTTTATATTTCGTACCTGACACAGCAAGTTTGTGTTCGTGGGGTCTCTATTCTAATTCGAACGTTTGACTTACGCTATACGTATTCGTTTCGGAATATCGTTTCTACGTCTTCCGTTAACTATACGTGGTTAACATTATGAAGACAATTAATAACATTTATGAAATACAACTTTGTTTGCGGAAAACATAATGATGTTCGAAGTCGCCAGTTTTTCCACGACAAACGACTTTTAACAACTTATTATATGCATAATTGTTGCAACTGATTGCCGGGAATTATATATATATATATATATATATATATATATATATATATATATATATATATGAATGGCGCGAGATTCGATCGGGAGACCTTCGGATTACGAACCCGAGCGCTTACCGCTGCACGACGACGCTGTAGAAAATTACTAATCGTAGGGAGTATTTCACCGCAACGGTTTCTTTTAATTGTAGATTTTCTCGACAACGACTGAGAAGTGCATCTTGGTTCTTTGCCAAATTACACCTCTGGGCATGAGCTTTTATTATGCGCAGTATGAATCGAATCTGAATTTCACAATTGGCGGCCTCCCCTTGTTAGTGTGTAAAGTGTACAAACTGTTGATAAATCGCAGCTATCTCTAAATGTGGAAAAATCTAAAAATGGCTGTGAGCACTGTGGGACTTAACATCTGAGGTCATCAGTCCACTAGAACTTAGAACTACTTAAACCTAACTAACCTAAGGACATCACACACACCCATGCCCGAGGCAGGATTCAACCTGCGACGATAGCTGTCGCGCAGTTCCAGACTGAAGCGCCTAGAACCGCTCTTCCACTGCGGCCGGCGGAAAAATCTAAGTTAATGTGGATGAACGATAGCTAGCTCTAAATGTGTAAAAATGTAAGTTAACTCGGGTGAGTAGGAACAACGAACCTGCAACGTTCGAATACAGTCTTACTAGTGCCCTGCTTGATATAGTCCAGTCGTTTTAATATCAGTGCATAACGTTACAAAGCGATATGAAATAGAACGAGCATGTGAGAAGTGTGGTTAGGAAGGCGGATGGTCGATTTCAGTGTTACGGAGATGCTTCGGTAACTCAAACGCAATCCTTAGAGGAACGCGAGGTTCTTTCCGAAAGACACTACTGAGATAATTTAGAGAACCGGAATTTGAAGCTGACGGCCGAACGATTCTTCTGCCGCCAACACACATGGCGCTTAAGGACAACGAAGATACGAGAAATTATGGCTCATACGGAGGCATATAGACAGTCGTTTCTCCCTCGCTCTATTCGTAAGTGGAAAAGTAAAAATAATGACTAGTAGTGGTACAGTGTGCCCTCTGCCACGCACCGTACAATGGCTTGCGGAGTATCTATGTAGACGTAGGTGAACTGTTATCCAGAGCTATTGGCTGTGCCTATGGTTGTTGAAACTATGTGTGCTATATAATCTGAGTTAAATCGATTTATGTAGTGATGGAACTGGTTTCAGCTTAATTAACGTACACTGACAGAATTGTTTGATTGTAACACAGTCATTCGGGGCAGTTATCTGTTTCATGTCTATCGAGTTTGAGCCCTGTTAGTAATTATGATTATTACATATTCTGCTGTTGTGAAATTTCTTCGGCACTCAGCTTTTACTGCTTGCTGTTTTAGTTGAATACGTGTGGGTGTTTTTCGTGAAGTTTTATTTACAGATTATTTTATAGAATTTACCGCAGCTTAAAATCAGGCAGTGTATGTTGTGTACATTGGTACGTTCTCTCTTTGCTGAGATGTACATTCAACTTAAGACTACGTTTCGCTATTTTAATGAGACAACCGCTAAGTATTTATGACAGTTTTATTTTAATATTATCTATCTGGCCCACATAAAGGTTCTATTTAAAGTTTTTTTTGTGTCATTGCCACTTTTCAACTGCTGTGATTACACGTGTTAAATTATGTATTAGCTAAATGTTTATTGATGCTTGGTGTAGTTTTCTTGGGAACATTTGTTAAGTGAAGTCTTATTCTGTCTCTTCTAGTAGTATCTGAACTCATACTGTTCATAACTGAAATTGAGACAGAAGCTCTACGAAATGTCATCATTTTATACCTCAGATGGACATTGCTCGAACAGCACATACTGAATCTTTATTGCTGATTTTCTTTTATTCATTTGAACATGTCATATTTCACGTGTTTCCTTAAATAAATTTGTGTAATCTGGATTATGTGTTAGATTTGTTTTTTTTTTTTGCCTGTCACATTATAACTCGCGGCTCCTCAACTGCTAAAGTATTTCAGTGAGTGTGATTAGAAATCTCCGACAGACTGAAACTGTGAAGTTTGGAACAAATAATTGAGGACGTAGGATGCAAGTGCTACTGTGAGATGATGAAGTTGACACACCAGACGAATTTGTAGTGGGCCGTATCAAACCAGACAGAAAGAAAAAAAAAAAAGTATCTTCCGTTGGTGGATCTGATTCGTCTAGGTGTCAATAGTTACGGCTCAAAGGAAAATAAAAATGTGTGGAACGACGAATGTAAGGCCATCAACAAGTTTCAGCGTGCGAACCATTCAACGAAACATCAACGGTATGGGATTTCGGAGCCGAAGGCCCACTCGTGTACCGTTGGTGACTGCACGACACAAAGCTTTACTCCTCGCCTGAGCCCGTCAACATCGACATTGGACTGTTAATGACTGGAAACATGTTGCCTGGTCGGACGAGTCTCGTTTCAAATTGTATCGAGGGGATGGACGTGTACGGGTATGGAGACAACCTCATGAATCCCTGGACCCCTCATGTCAGCAGGGGATTGTTCAAGTTGGTGGAAGCTCTGTAATGGTTTGAGGTTTGGGCAGTTCGAATGATCAGGGATCCCTGATACGTCTAGATACGACGTACCTATGCGTCCTATCTGATCACCTGCATCCATTCATGACCATTGTGCATTCCAAAGAACAATGCAACACCCCCACACCTCCACAATTGCTACAGAGTGGCTCCGGGGATACTCTTCTAAGTTTAAACACTTCCGCTGGCCGTCAAACTTCTCAGTCATGGATATTATTGAGCATATCTGGGAAGCCTTGCAACGTGCTGTTCAGAAGAGCTTTCCACCCTCTCGTACTCTTACGGATTTATGGACAGCCCTGCAGGATTCATGGTGTCAATTCCCTCCAGCACTACTTCAGACATTAGTCGAGTCGATTCCATGTCGTTTCGATGCACTTCTGCGTGCTCGCGGGGGCCCTACACGATATTAGGCAGGTGTGCCACTTTCCTTGGTTTTCAGTGGGGATAACAGGCGAAAACTGTCGAGATTCTCGATTTCCGGGATGGATGAATTATCTACACTCATGCTCATAAATGAAGGATGTGTGAAGAATGTGGTGCCACACAACGTGGCACTATACAAAACTGGTGCTAATAGCATAGGCACATAAGGAACACCCACGACACAGATCTGTAAGTCCACGGTATTGGTGATAAGTTGAGAAAAACGTCCTGAAACACATGTGCTACAAACCGCCACTGTTTCCTGCGCATGTACCCCGACATCAGTATGGGATATGATCAGCATGAAGACCTACACAGGCCGCACAACGCGTTGGCATACTCTGGATCAGGTGGTCGAGCAGCAACTGGGCTATAGCCTCCCATTCTTGCTCCAGTGCCTGTCGGAGCTCCTGAAGTGTCCTAGGGGTTTGAAGACGTGCAGCGATACGTCGACCGAGAGCATCCCATACGTGCTCGATGGGGTTTAGGTCTGGAGAACAGGCAGGCCACTCCATTCGCCTGATATCTTCTATTTCAAGGTACTCCTCTACGATGTCAGCTCGGTGCTGCGGTGCGTTATCATCCATCAGGAAAGTGGGACCCACTAAACCCCTGAAAAGGCGGACATACTGGTGCAAAATGACGTCCCGATACACCTGACCTGTTACAGTTCGTCTGTCAAAGACATGCAGGGGTGTACCTGCACCAATCATAATACCACCCCACACCATCGAACCACGACCTCCATACAGGTCCCTTTCAAGGACATTAAGGGGTTGGTATCTGGTTTCTGGTTCACGCCAGATGAAAACCCGGCGAGAATCACTGTTCAGACTATACCAGGACTCGTCCGTAAACAGAACCTGGGACCACTGTTCCAAAGACCATGTACTGTGTTCTTGACACCAGGCTTTACGGGCTCTCCTGTGACCAGGGGTCAGTGGAATGCACCTTACAGGTCTGCGGGCGAATAAAACATGTCTGTCCAGTCGTCTGCAGATTGTGTGTCTGGAGACAACTGTTCCAATGGCTGCAGTAAGGTCCCGAGCAAGGCTACCTGCAGTACTCCGTGGCCGTCTGCGGGCACTGATGGTGAGATATCGGTCTTCTTGTGGTGTTGTACACTGTGGACGTCCCGTACTGTGGCGCCTTGACACGTTTCCTGTCTACCGGAATCGTTGCCATAGTCTTGAGATACTTTGTGGCACACGGAGGGCCCGTGCTGCGACCTGCTGTGTTGGACCAGCCTCCAGTCACCCTAGTATTTTACCCCTCATAACGTCATCAATATGTGTTCTCTGAGCCATTTTCAACACACAGTCACCATTAGCACCTCTGAAAACGTCTGCACCGTACTCTGACATGCACCAACACACCTCTTCGTATGTGGACTGCTGCCAGCGCCACCGTGTCACGACCGCAGGTCAGATGCATCGCGTGGTCATCCCCGAGGTGATTTAACCCACAAACCGCCCACCAGAGTGTTGTTTCACCGTGTATGAGCATTATCTTTAATTTATGAGGAAGAGTGTATATACAGACATAAGTTCGTGTGGAACCCTCGCAGTCTTACTGGCATTTTATTTTCAGTGGCCGCTGGATGCCAGAGACATCGTGGCTTCCGTTACAAAACATTAGTATTGATACCGGTCCTGCTCATACCTTCAATGCTCTACCAAACTCTTCTTTCATATGCCATAATCTATTCCTGGACGTACAAGTTGAAGAATAATGGTAGGTGTGGAAGCTCATATTGTCTCGTCCTTTGCTCGCCGCAGATCCGTGTTGTTCCACGAAGGCTCCGCGGCTCGGAATCACACACGCCGAAGCCACCAACAGCAACCTGACGCGCCAGCGTGCTGCCGGGGACGCGGAATCAGCGCGGCCCATCTCTAATTGTTACGTAAATGGCGTCTCGGGTGCGCCGCAGCCTCCACGCGTGTGCGCGTCCGTGTATGTGTGTGTCGCCATTATTCCGGCTGCGACACGTCACCCCGCCGTGCCAGCTGTCGGGACGGCCATCAAGATTGGCGATCCCGCGGCTCGGCTGGCTGGCGGCGGTGCGTCGCGGCAGGCCATCTAAATGCTAATGGCACGCGGGCCACCGCTGCTTCGTCACAAACCACATGTGCGTGTCACTGCGCACGCGCGCGCGCGCGTGTGTATGCGTGTCAGTGCGTGCGGAGTCGCCCGCGCCGATCTCCGCCTCTGTCGCCGCCGCCGCCGCCTCCGTCGCCCCCTGACCGTTTAAATGCCTTACGTCAGCCAACTGCGCGTGAAGAGACACGCGTATTCGGCGCTTTTCTCTGCCTTTGCGATATCGACAAGTGGATCTCTGGTCGAAAGAGTCCGACGTGAAAACAACGGTTTGGTCGTACAGCAACAAGTCATTTGACTTAAAACTGACCGAGCGAGATGGCCCAGTTGATAGCACACTGCACACTCATTCGAGAGGACGACGGTTCAAATCAGCGTCCGGCCATCCTGATTTAGGCTTTCGCTTAAGGCAAATGCACATACATCTAATAATGTTACGAGATCGGATCATCACAGTGTAGATCTGTCAAAAACGGTAAAAAAAATAAAAAATAAAAAAATAAAAATTACCATCTTTCTTGGTGGCAAACTTCATTCTTCAGATCTCCCCCTACGAATGGCGCAATGTCAAATACACTCCTGGAAATGGAAAAAAGAACACATTGACACCGGTGTGTCAGACCCACCATACTTGCTCCGGACACTGCGAGAGGGCTGTACAAGCAATGATCACACGCACGGCACAGCGGACACACCAGGAACCGCGGTGTTGGCCGTCGAATGGCGCTAGCTGCGCAGCATTTGTGCACCGCCGCCGTCAGTGTCAGCCAGTTTGCCGTGGCATACGGAGCTCCATCGCAGTCTTTAACACTGGTAGCATGCCGCGACAGCGTGGACGTGAACCGTATGTGCAGTTGACGGACTTTGAGCGAGGGCGTATAGTAGGCATGCGGGAGGCCGGGTGGACGTACCGCCGAATTGCTCAACACGTGGGGCGTGAGGTCTCCACAGTACATCGATGTTGTCGCCAGTGGTCGGCGGAAGGTGCACGTGCCCGTCGACCTGGGACCGGACCGCAGCGACGCACGGATGCACGCCAAGACCGTAGGATCCTACGCAGTGCCGTAGGGGACCGCACCGCCACTTCCCAGCAAATTAGGGACACTGTTGCTCCTGGGGTATCGGCGAGGACCATTCGCAACCGTCTCCATGAAGTGGGCTACGGTCCCGCACACCGTTAGCCCGTCTTCCGCTCACGCCCCAACATCGTGCAGCCCGCCTCCAGTGGTGTCGCGACAGGCGTGAATGGAGGGACGAATGGAGACGTGTCGTCTTCAGCGATGAGAGTCGCTTCTGCCTTGGTGCCAATGATGGTCGTATGCGTGTTTGGCGCCATGCAGGTGAGCGCCACAATCAGGACTGCATACGACCGAGGCACACAGGGCCAACACCCGGCATCATGGTGTGGGGAGCGATCTCCTACACTGGCCGTACACCACTGGTGATCGTCGAGGGGCACTGAATAGTGCACGGTACATCCAAACCGTCATCGAACCCATCGTTCTACCATTCCTAGACCGGCAAGGGAACTTGCTGTTCCAACAGGACAATGCACGTCCGCATGTATCCCGTGCCACCCAACGTGCTCTAGAAGGTGTAAGTCAACTACCCTGGCCAGCAAGATCTCCGGATCTGTCCCCCATTGAGCATGTTTGGGACTGGATGAAGCGTCGTCTCATGCGGTCTGCACGTCCAGCACGAACGCTGGTCCAACTGAGGCGCCAGGTGGAAATGGCATGGCAAGCCGTTCCACAGGACTACATCCAGCATCTCTACGATCGTCTCCATGGGAGAATAGCAGCCTGCATTGCTGCGAAAGGTGGATATACACTGTACTAGTGCCGACATTGTGCATGCTCTGTTGCCTGTGCCTATGTGCCTGTGGTTCTGTCAGTGTGATCATGTGATGTATCTGACCCCAGGAATGTGTCAATAAAGTTTCCCCTTCCTGGGACAATGAATTCACGGTGTTCTTATTTCAATTTCCAGGAGTGTAGATTCTCAGGCCCTCCCAATGGCTTTACCAGCATATCCTCCATCACAGCCTCTGTACTTCTCGCCTTCGTGCACATCATAAACTGCTGACCTCAACACTTCACACAAAACGAAATACCAAATAAAAAAGTAAAGAGGGATTCTGTGTGGTGAATGTCATGGCAATGATGTTGGACTCCTCTCCGGAAATGTTTCGTCCAAGAACTTTTGTCTTTGTCGCTCGTCAGTCCTCCGACTGATTTGATTCAGCCCGCCGTGAGTTTTGTCTTCATCTCAGAGCAGTACTTTCACCAAACTTCTTCAGTTATTGGCTAGATATGTGCCAATCTCTGTCTTCCCCTACAGTGTTTACTCTGTGCAGATCCGTCTTGTATCAGAAACCAAACACATGCTAGCGGACGGTATTTCCTGAAGTAAGCGAAAAACCAGGCAGAAATTACAGTAAGTCAAAACCAACAGTAAGTAAAAACTAACAGTTTGTTAACGAACTGCTCTTCGACATAGAAAACAAATCAGACTGTAAATATCTTTAATTACAGATCACTGGTGATGCTTTATTTCATAAATCGAAACGTGTCTAGCGAGGAATACACGCATTTTCGTGTAGTTGCAGCAACGGTACAAAACTATCGCAGGAATTGTGGAAGTTATTCTCTAACGTGATAACTCATGTCCCATCAATCTGTAATACTGAGGGAGTTGGCGCAGTGGTTCGCACACTGGACTCACATTCGGGAGGGCCACAGTTAAAACTCGCGTCCGGCCGACGTGATTTACATTTTCCGTGATATCCCTAAATCACTACACGAAAATGCCGGGATGGTTCCTTTGAAAAGGCACGGCCGGCTTCCTTCCCCGTCCTTCCCTAATCCGATAAGACCGATGACCTCGCAGTTTGGTCTCTTTCCCCAAACAACCCCAATCCCCCCCCCCCCTCCCCTAATCCGATGGGGCCGATGACCTGGCTGTTTGGTCCCCTCCCCCAAACCAACCAACCAACCAGCTGAAAATTGTGTGCCCGACCTGGACACGAACTCGCCTGCCTTGCAGTAAATCTCGTAACTCGTCCCTAGGAAACTTAGCTGGTAAGAGCTTTGCCTCGTGCGGCGCAACAGTTATAAAATGCCATGAAGTTTGAAACCATCGAACGCTTCACTGGTGAAACAAAGATTCATTCACAAAGTGTTATGTTCACACCATCCAGCTACTCTGCCTTTCATCTCTGCGTCATCGCCCGACGTTTCTTTAACGATTTTTTCTTACCTTTCGTTTCTTACTTTTCACACATCCATCCACGGTCACTAGCAGCGGCCTCGAGTCGCAGCTGTAGATTAAATGTACCCTTGATGTATAATTCCAATGGGAACCGTGTGCACTGCCACAGTATTATTGTCTACATATTTCGGATAAATGTCAGCATTAGTCGTAACTATTGAAATCCTTTATTTTATAGCTCGATTTCGGTCACTGTGTGGCCATATTCATGCTGAAAATTCGTAAGATCCGTCAGGCAGGAGGATCTTAACACAAATGTTGCCCTACTTATAGTCACCATAAAAAATACAGAAACAGAAAAATATATACAAATACACAGTATGTCGTACATACCGAATCATTCGAACCTTGTAGGCCCGTATCATCACAGTACGTTTCATATCTCATGAAAATGTTGTGCTATTATGATATAGACCTACAAGGTTCGGATAATACGGTATGTAAGAGAATCTGCGTATTTGTATATATTTTCTGATTCTGTATTTTTTTATGGTGGTTATAAATAGGGCCACATTTGTGTTAAGATTCTCATGTCTGATGGTTCTTATGTAGTTTGAGCACTGAAGATGGTCAAGCAGTGACCGAAATCGATCTCTAAAACAAAGGATTTCAATATTTACAACCGACGCTGCAGTTTATCCAATGCGGTCATTATCGATTTGATTCTGCTCCTGCTACCAACTTTGGAAGACTTCCTATCAAATAAGGCGAAAGGCAAAGATAACAATCCTTCGGGATTTCTAAAAGCAACAAACAATCCCGAAAACAGCAATGGTAGGTAAGTGCTAGAATTATCGTACAATCAGTGTAACGGCTCAAAGTTACTGATATGATACAGGATCGATTAGAAAGGCAAATATGACGCTACATCTGATAATGGAAGCGAGACTCAAGAAAAATGAAGATGCGTTCACAGCATTTATCGACCAAGACAATCAGTTCGACAGTGTAAAATGATGTTAAGATGTTCGGAACTCTCAGCAAAAAAGGTCTAAGCTGTAGGGAAACTCGGGTAATTTACAATACGTACAAGAACCTAGTGGGAACAGTAAGAATGGAATACAAAGAACGACGTGATTGGATTAGAATGGGTATACGACAGGCATGTAAACTTTTGCCCCAATTGTCCAAACTATGTATCGAAGAAGCACTGACGGAAACAAAAGTCTGGAGTGGCATGGATTTTGGAAAAACCGTAAAAGATGAGATCCACTCGTCTGAGAAATACATAAAACCGATGCGTTTCAGACGTGGTGTTATTGAAAGCTGTTGGCTCAAATGGCTCTGAGCACTATGGGACTTAACATCTGAGGTCATCAGTCCCCAAGAACTTAGAACTACTTAAACCTAACTAACCTAAGGACATCAGACACATCTACGCCCGAGGCAGGATTCGAACTTGCGACCGTAGCGGTCGCGCGGTTCCAAACTGAAGCGCCTAGAACCACTGGGCCACACCGGCCGGCGAAAGCTGTTGAAAATTAGGTGGGAGGATATGATAAGAAATTATGAGGTTCTTCGCAGAACCGTCGAAGATATATGTGGAGAACATAGACAAGAAAAAGCGACAGATTGTTTAATTGATTTGGGGAAGGGCACCAAACAGCGAAACCATGGGCGTAGCCTCGAATCCTCCCGAAACCAGGTAGGTAAACAGGTAACAGGACCGAATCCTCCCAAACTGACACAATGCGACAGAGCATGGTGTGCGCTGCTAATGACCACAGCTGCCTGCGGCCACTTCGCAGTTCACGGCAGATCGTTGTAGAGTGAACATGTCCTCAGACGAGCTTACAGTTTCAGTAAGTAGGAGGGGAAGGAAAATGTTGGTTTTGAAAGGTAACACCTTCGATTTTCAAAAACTGCTGAAAGGTGGTCTAGCGCGATGGACGTGCAACATTAATGGCTGCAGAAGTTTTGTCAAAACTATTTCTGTTGAGGAGCTGGATGTCTTGGAGTTTCAAGAAGAGCACAATCATGAAGAAATATCTCATAACAAAATTCATAGGCAAGAAATCGTTTCTGACCTAAAGAGAAAAGCCATAGAAGATATTTGTGAAATACCGTCAAAAACAATCGATTCTAAAATTGCAATAAATTCGTCAGAACCGAAGAAAAAGGAAATAAATTGCCCACACTTGAAATTTATGGAACAGCAAGTGGCAAATCGCGAAGCTGGTAAAATTTCCAGATTTCAGTATGTAAAATCAGTGTCATACAAAATCTTCTATAGATCATTCAAATTAAGTTTTATTAGCCATATCCTATACGCAGACATCGGACACTTATCAATTTGTTGTATGTATAGATTTGCTAGAAATGTAACCATAATTCATAAAATGAACACTGAGATAGAATATGTGTTGCGATATCATGATTTGCTATTTTAATAAATTAATTATGAAGAAATCAAGGCTATAAACGATTCAAGTTTCTAAAAATAAATACCCAGATAAGATAAAAGATAAAACTTTTAAACATACAATACACGCGAAAATTTTTTACATCTTCTACTGTAGCTTCACGTGCTTTCCTTTGCCTGCTTGGAGTACTCATAACGTTTAGAACTGCTACCTGCTTCAAATGGGAGGTTCGGTCCCATCGTTTTTCAGACCCTTGCGGTCTTAGGAGGATTCGGTACCATTTTTCTGACCGCGGGAGGATTCGGGATTGCGTCCAAAGCCATCGGTCGCATCGGACGCGAGTTTTAACCGTAGTCCTCCAGAATGTGAGTCCAGTGTGCCAACCTCTGCGCCAACTCCCTCGGTATGACAGGTTGATGGGACATGAGTTATGACGTTAGAGAATAACTTCGATAATTCCTGCGATAGTTTTGTACCGTTGCTACAACTACACGAAAATGCGTGTTTGCCTCGTCAGACACGTTTCGATTTATTGAAATAAAGCATCACCAGTGATCTGTAATTAAAGATATTTACAGTCTGATTTGTTTTCTATGTCGAAGAGAAGTTCGTTAACAAACTGTTGGTTTTTACTGTTGGTTTTTACTTACTGTAATTTCTGCCTGGTTTTTCGCTTACGTCAGGAAATACCGTTCGCTAGCATGTGTTTGGTTTCTGATACAAGACGGATCTGTACAGGGTAAACACTGTAGGGGAAGACAGAGATTGGAACATATCTAACCAATAATTGAAGAAGTTTGGTGAAAGCACTGCTCTGAGATGAAGACAAAACTCACTGCTGGCCGAATGAAACCAGAGGACTGACGGGTCCCAATATAAACTGAACAGTAGAGGTGAAAAGCTACATCCCTATCTTATCCCATTTCTTATCCCCTCCCCCTGACTATCCCATTTCTAATCCACGTTCTGCATTCTTGGTCTTCCATACTTATTTCTTCCTCGTTTTTCTCGTACTTAGCGTCCAACCCGTCGTTCCGTGTAGCTTAAGGTTTTTGAATGTTCTGGACACCTTAATTCGTTTTATGGTGTCAAACACTTCGATTAGGTTGACAAATGTTATGAACGAATATTGTTTCCATTAGCAAGCGTAACTTCAGAACTGCCTCTCCGGTGCCCTTGCCTTTCTTAAAAACACGCTGAACATCTTCTACCAGATCCTCAATTTTGTTTTCCATTGCTCTACGTGTTATCTTACCTGTAGTTTGAATGCATGACGTGTTAAACTGACCTTGCGGTGGTTCTCCATTCATGGAAAAATTCCTGTTGTAGTTGGTGTTAAAGCTGCACCTTTTTTAGATTGAAGACAGCTGATAGGTATAACTGCTTAAAGAAAGTCCCTCTAACTAAGGGCTCACCTTCAGAGGATGTCATGTTTCCAAATAGAGAAGGAATTAGCATATTTCATCAAAATACATAAGGTATTAGAGATAAAGATAGTCATCTGCTTGTTGATGATGACTCTGAAATTACTGGTATGTCGGAGCACCACTTAAATAATTTGACAATTCAGAGGCTTCCTTTGCCAGGATACAGATTAACTGGTAAGATAACAATAGAGAATTTGAACCTTGTCAAGGAACAAGAGTGGCAGGATGTTTATAGTGCCGATAACATAGATGATAAATATATTGCTTTCCTTAACACATTTCTCATGATCTTTGAGAGTTGCTTCCCATTAGAACGTTCTAAACGGGGTACTAGCAGTAATAGGCAGCCGTGTGGCTGGCTAGTGGGGTAAGGATATCACGTAGAACAAAGCGGGACTTATATCAAAATGTTAAAAGTAGTCACAATCAAGCTACAACAGTCCATTACAAGCAGTACTTTAAACTGCTTAAAAATGTTATTAGGAAGGTAAAGAGTATGTGTTACGCAAATAGAATAGCTAATTCGCACGATAAAATTAAAGCCATGTGGTCAGTTGTGAAGGAAGTGTAAGGAAGTGTCTGGCCAGCAGAACAAGGTCGACGATATAAAGTCAGTTCGTAGTAAGAATATTTCTGTTACTGATAAATCAGATAAATGTACAGTATTTAACAATCATTTTGTGAGCATTGCTGGTGAATTAAACAAAATTTTAGTTTCTACAGGGAATCATACAACTTTCTTGGCAAATGCCTTTCCGAGATTGATGTTCGAAACACTCCTCTGTGATACTGACAAGGAGGAGACTGAGTCAATAATTAAATCACTGAAGCCTAACGGCTCTCATGATTATGATGGAGTGCCTAGCAGAATATTAAAGTACTGTGCTGCACATGTTAGCCATGTATTTACCCATATTTGTAATTTTTCCTTTAGGAAGGGTCAGTTTCCTGAACGATTAAAGTACTCAGTACTAAAGGGAGAAAGGGATAATGTAGATAATTTTAGACCTATTTCTATGCCATCAGTGTTTCCTAAAGTTATTGAAAAGGATAATTGATTATTTTATATCACACAATTTGCTATTAAATGTACAGTTCAGCTTTACAAATTGTGTAATAACTGAAAATGCTATATTCTCTATGAGGTACTGGATGGGTTAAACAAAAGGTTTCGAACACTAGGCATATTTTTTTTTTATTTAACTAAGGCGTTTGATTGTGTTGATCACAAAATATTGCTCCAGAAGTTGGACCATTACGGAATACGGGGAGTAGCTCACAATTGGTTCACCTCTTACTTTAACAACTGACAGCAAACCGTCATTATTCACGATGTTGAGAATGGCTGTGATGTGGGGTCTGAGTGGGGTTCTGTCAAGTGGGGGGTGCTCCAGGGATCAGTGTTGGGGCCACTTGTGTTCCTTATTTATATAAATGATATGCCCTCTAGTACTTTGGGTAACTCTAAAATATTTCTGTTTGCTGATGACACTAGCTTGATAGTAAAGGATGCTGTGTGCAACATTGGCCCAGTTTCAAACAGTGCAGTTCATGACATAAATTCATGGCTTGTAGAAAATAAACTAACGCTAAATCACAGTAAGACTCAGGTTTTCGAGTTTCTAACACACAATTCAACAAAACCTGACATTTTAATTTAAAAAAATGGGCATAAGATTAGTGAAACTGAACAGCTCAAATTTCTACGTGTTCAGATAGATCGTAAGCCGTCGTGGAAAGCTCTCGTTCAGGATCTTGTTCAAAGACTTAATGCTGCCATTTTTACTATTCGAACGGTATCTGAAGTGAGTGATAAGTCGACGCGAAAATTAGTCTAAGATGTTTATTTTCATTCGCTTGTGTCTTATGGTATTGTATTTTGGGGTAACTCTTCCCATTCTACAAGGATATTTTTGGTCAGAAAGGGCGGTTAGTGCAACAAGTGGTGTAAGTTCACGAACCTCTTGTCGGTATTTTGACACTGGCCTCTCAATAAATATATTCCTTACTGTCGTTTCTTGTTAACAGTATTGGCTTCTTCCTTAGAATAAGCAGCTTTCACTCAGTTAATACTCGGCAGAAATCAAATCTGCATTTGGACCGGACTTCCTTAGCTCTTGAGCAGAAAGGTGTGCAGTATATTGCTGCATTCATTTTCAATAAGCTACCACTCGAATTCAAATATCTTAGCAGTATTCCAAGAGCTTCCAAATCGAAACTGAAGAGTTTCCTTATGGGCTACTCCTTCTATTCTGTCGAGGAGTTCCTTGAAAAATTAAGCTGATTCTTGTTGTATTATTGATTGCGTTTACTTAAACTTATGGATTGACGTTTTTCGGGTTCACAAACATTTTATTTTTGTCTGTTATTACTTTTATACTATATTTTTATATACTGACACGTTCCATGACTTGGAGATTTGCTCCTCAATTTGGTCCAACGGAACTAGACGTGTAAATAAAATAAAAATAAATAACCTCTCTAACCTCGCAATTTACTCGATTGTATTGATGATATTTTTCAGAAAATCTGGTGATATCTCTGCATTTTCGTAGACTAAACAAAGTTTGAACAGCCGTTCGGCTACCACAGGCCGGCCGGGCTGGCCGAGTTGTTCTACGCGCTACAGTCCGGAACCGCGCTGACTGCTACGGCCGCAGGTTCGAATTCTGCCTCGGGCATGGATGTGTGTGATGTCCTTAGGTTAGTTAGGTTGAAGTAGTTCTAAGTGCTAGGGGACTGATGACTTCAGATGTTAAGTTCCATAGTGCACAAAGCCATTTGAACCATTTCTTTGTTATCACATCCCGTCCCCCATGATTTTAGAATTCCGAAGGATGCTATCGATGCATTCCGCCTTATGTAATCTCAGATCTTCCAGATCTCAAACTCTCATTCTTATACAGGATCCACTAAGCCTTCCAGTTCACCTCCGTTGCTCAGAGGTCACTGTATCTGGCTGCTGTTGGAAGAGAAAGACTGTATCCTGTCTCACCACTTTTTAATCCACGTGTTCCATACTTACTTTTTCCCTTATTTTTCTTAGCCTCTAACCTTTCGTCCGATATAGCTTAAAACTTGTATTTCCTCTATTGCCTGGGATTTTTCCTTGCTGGCAGGACTGGAATGGAACTGCTTCGTGATGCCAGCTGAGGAGCTATTTGACTGACAAGTAGCGGCTTCAAGATCAAGAAAGTCGACAACAGACGAGACAGCTGTTTGTTGATGCAATATCCCTCCATATCACATCCAACTGACGCCCTTGGCTGGTTCAAATGGTTCAAATGGCTCTGAGCACTATGGGACTCAACTGCTGTGGTTATCAGTCCCCTAGAACTTAGAACTACTTAAACCTAACTAACCTAAGGACATCACACACATCCATGCCCGAGGCAGGATTCGAACCTGCGACCGTAGCAGTCGCACGGTTCCCGACTGCGCGCCTAGAACGCCCTTGGCAGATGATCTCATTGCGATCCGTCGCTTCCGATTGGGCTGTCTGGAACAAAACGCCGACCTCTATCAACTCCCGTTTCCTCTACTCTCATACAATCAGTTCTTCCCTTTCACAGCCCTAGAAGATATTCTTTTTATCTGCTCTCTCTCTCTCTCTCTCTCTCTCTCTCTCTCTCTCCTTCTCTCTCTGTATCTCTCCCTCTCCCTCTACATCCAAAAATAGAATTCATGAGCTCTTGATGTTGACGTTTACTATACCGTAGGGCGCTTTGAGTGAATCACTTTTACCACGGCCATTTCTTTTTCAGCACGGGTACAAGAAGAGTAACTGCAAAGAAACCTCAGGTAACAGAAGATGTACTTCGGTTGATCGGTGATGCGTTGTTGGCTGCGGTATTTGAATAAAATGATAGAATTTATGAAAATCGAGTTAGCAAATGAGTGTAGTTTCTTTCTTATTGACTAGTGGATCAACGAGCATTGTGGATGGAGGCGCCCATTATTCCTATAGCATCTGAAACGCAGCTAAGACCAGTACATGATTTCAAAATAAAACTGGCTCCTGAAGTTTTTACCATTTGCGAGCTGCTGCAATTTAACATCACAATGAGTTCTGTAGCGCCTGCATCTGACAGAAGCCAGAGCAACAGATTCACAGTACTCAGTCAATGGCCAGATTGTTACGGCGGAACAACAAGAGACGGCACGAAGATGAAGAACGCAGGAGAAGAGAAGGCAGTGAGATGACGTCAGCCAAGAGTTCGATGACTAGGACCGCATTGAGAGAGGAGCGGCCTCTACAAGAACAGAATAAAAGGGCCGTTCCTGCCAGCCTCCGCCGCAAAGTACTAGACCGGGACTAGGAGAGTAGTTATTAGTGATCCATGTCCATTTCTTACACAGACATTGCATATACTGGAGGATACTATTTGCATGTCACCCATCGCTTGTAAATACAAAGTTATGTATTGTCAATCTGCTTATTCGTAATAAAAACTATTAATGTGATTTGCCTGAATTGTTGTATAGCTATCCGAGAAAGCAGCATCCTTTGCCTAAAGGCGACGAGTGGGCAGGACAGATCATATGTTATATGTGCTTGTTGAGAATTATCACAAGTCACTGATAAATGATCCACAAGTAATCTCAGGGACGCGCTTTGCTTACAGCAGAATTAAATCGATGGCTGAAAGCGAATTTCATTCACCACATAGCGTCCCTTTCCAGTTATATGCTAAACTCACCGTTGCAGCTAGCTTTTCTTAAACAAATATTACAAAAGTCATAAATCAGGTACTGCTTATTACGAAACATAAATGTAGCCCGTTTTTAATACATTTTACTATAAATCGAAACTAATTCTACTACAGAGAGACACACAAAATACGTCTCCTCATTCCGATGGAGACAAGAGAAAAGGGTACAATCTGCTGAGAGGAGCTTCATTCCCCGCTTAAATTTCGTCATGATCACTGGTCTGAATTTACGGTTTATACACGTTTCATTACGTTTTTCATACGCAAGATGACACATTTCCTTAAGAAAATAGCGCGCATTCACGCGACAAAATCACTTTTTAGTATTTGCTATATTTAAGAGAGATGTTCTTCAAATAATGCTTCATCAGCTAAAGTGAGAAGCCAAAAAGTTCTGGAAAGAGCAGGAATACACCCACACTACTGGCCATTAAAATTGCTACACCAAGAAGAAATGCAGATGATAAACGGGTATTTTCACGCAATTTGGGTGCATAGGTCCTGAGAAATCAGCACCCAAAACAACCACCTCTAGCCGTAATAACGGCCTTGATACACCTGGGCATTGAGTCAAACAGAGCTTGGATGGCGTGTACAGGTACAGCTGCCCATGCAGCTTCAACACGATACCACAGGTCATCAAGAGTAGTGACTGGTGTATTGTGACGAGCCAGTTGCTCGGCCACCATTGACCAGACGTTTTCAATTGGTGAGAGATCTGGAGAATGTGCTGGCCAGGGCAGCAGTCGAACATTTTCTGTATCCAGAAAGGCCCGTACAGGACCTGCAACACGCGGTCGCGCATTATCCTGCCGGGTGATACGGCAGTATGGCGATGACGAATACACGCTTCCTATGTGACTTCACCGCGATGTCGCCAAACAGGGATGCGACCATCATGATGCTGTAAACATAACCTGGATTCATCCGAAAAAATGAAGTTTTGCCATTTGTGCACCGAGGTTCGTCGTTGAGTACACCATCTAAGGCGCTCCTCTCTGCGATGCAGCGTCAAGGGTAACCGCAGCCATGGTCTCCGAACTGATAGTCCATGCTGCTGCAAACGTCGTCTAACTGTTCGCGCAGATGGTTGTTCTCTTGCAAACGTCCCCATCTGTTGACTCAATGATCGAGAAGTGGTTGCACGATCTGTTACAGCCATGCGGAAAAGATGCCTGTCATCTCGATTGCTAGTAATACGAGGCCGTTGGGATCCAGCACGGCGTTCCGTATTAATCTCCTGAACCCACCGATTCCATATTCTGCTAACAGTCAGTGGATCTCGACCAACGCGAGCAGCAATGTCGCGATACGATAAACCGCAATCGCGATAGGCTACAATCCGACCTTTATCAAAGTCGATAACGTGATGGTACACATTTCTCCTCCTTACACGAGGCATCACAACAACGTTTCACCAGGCAACGCCGGTCAACTGCTGTTTGTGTATGAGAAATCGGTTGGAAACTTTCCTCATGTCAGCACGTTGTAGGTGTCGCCACCGGCGCCAACCTTGTGTGAATGCTGTGAAAAGCTAATCATTTGCATATCACAGCATCTTCTTCCTGTCGGTTAAATTTCGCGTCTGTAGCACGTCATCTTCGTGGTGTAGCAATTTTAATGGCCAGTAGTGTATATAAATCAGTTAGGAATGGAATAATTTGAAAGTGAGAGAAATCGAGGCAAAATGGCGACAGGAAAAAATAGACCATTTGGGAGCTTGAATTTCGTACTCATGTTTTCTGTTGTTTGAGTAAATCACTCGAGGAGAGCTCAAGAATTATTCTCGAAACTACTTTACGGCCGATTTCATTCACCAACCATTCCGAGAACGTTGCCTGTCTCTAATGGCCTTGTACATTGGACGGTAAGCTCCTACTTGCGACCTGCGAATGAGGCGCAGCTGGACCATTATACGGGGCAGAGTACGGCGGACAACCCTTTGGCGCGTCCTTTTCACTGCCATCGGTTCCGGTGCGCCTCTCGAGGGCGCCGACTTTCGCAGTCGGAAGGGCGTGGTGAATAAATACAAATGACAGCCGCGGTGTGAAGCGCGCGGGTTTAACGTGGCGCGACATATGGAAGAGATAAAGGGGCGGGCAAGGGCCACGGGGCGACATATGGCCCACCAGTGTTGACGCCGAGGACGCGATGGGCCGTCAAGGTGTCACCCGCTGGCGTGAATCACAGATCCTTATCTCCTGCTTGCAACGTGACACTCCGTAGGTCGTCGGCAACAACTGAATCGGAGAGATTAAGAAAGGAAAGATACCACATTCTGGTCAAAATAAACCACTACGTATCGAGGGGCAAATTTCTAAGGAACTATGCTAGATATAGTTGTGCAGTTATGCAGTTTTTTGCTTAACTAATGAGGCTTTTCTTGTAGACACAATTCCACGTGTGCTCCATTTGTTGCCTATAGGACGTCTAGGGGATAATTTGTATTTTTCTTGGATCATCAGGTTTGCCAAGGTAGCTCGTAATTTTTTTTTATTATTGTTACTGGTTTTGACAGATTTACACTCTATGCTGGAACATCAGCACAACACATATATTTTAATTCTGTGGTATTTTATTTGTAACAATTTGGTGTTCGCTGTTACTTTTTGTAACAATTTGACAGAACATCACTATGTGACTTTCAGTGTTCTAAAAAGCACGTACATCTAATAATGTAACGAGATCGGATAAACCCAGTGCAGATCTGTCGAAACCGGAAATAGTAACAAAAAGAATTACTAGCTGTGTTGGCAAACTTGATTCTTCAGATCTCCCCCAACGAATGGCGCAATGTCAAACAGATTCTCAGGCTCTCTCGATGTCTTTGCCAACATCTCCTCCATCACAGCCTCTGCACTTCTCGCTTTCTTGCACGTTATAAACTGCTGACCTGAACACTTTACACAAAACGAAATTCCAAATAAGAAAGTAGAGAGGGATTATGTCTGGTGACTGTCGTGGCAATGATGTTGGACTATCTCTATCGATCCCTCTGTCCGGAAATGTTTCGTCCAAGAACTGTCAAACAAATAACTCAACGTGTACCATATTGTTGAAACACTACGCTTGGTTGAAATTCCTGTAACTGAGGTGCTACGTAAACTTCTAATACGTACAGGTAAACTATTGCAGTGATGAAAAAGAACGGTCCAATAATTATGTTGTGCAATAAGAGACACACACATTCAGTTCCGTGTTGTCCCTTGCCTGTTGTACCACATTCCCCAATCCGGACATTGTACCCGTTTACTTCCCCGGATATATGAAAAGTTGCTTAATCGGGGAACAACCTTCATTGAAGCCTTCATTATCTATATCGATTTGATCCAGCATGCTCCTAACGAACTCAAAATATCTGGGCCTAGCTAGCATCTGGCTTCAAGGCTTTCGGGACTTGCACTTTTTATGCATGTAAATGCAGCCATTTATGTGAAATCTTCACCCCAGTGCTCTGATGTAGGCCTGTTTCTCCGAAAACACGATGCGCCGGTTTCCGTGGACTGCGTTGAAATGTTATACGCACGGTACCAACAAAGTAGTGACTCACTACTGGCCTATCACTTCTTGCCTTGCTCGTCACCAGCACTGCCAGTCTTTTTAAACTTCTCATATCATCCTTTGCTCACCTTCACATCAGGTGGAGCTCAACCATAGGCACTGGGCACTGCCCCTGAACTGTTATAGGCGACCGTGTTTCATGAAACCAAAAAACTTGAGAGGTGGCATGAGCCCCCTCTCATATTTCTATCTTACGATTCTCCTCTCTAATTGCATGCGGTGGAAAGTTGCTATTCCTTCCCACGCGGACTTCCCACGCAGCGTCTCTCGTCACCCGGGTGGTCCGGTGACAGGCGGGCTCTGCTGATCTGGAAAGGGTTAAGCCGATGGGTGTGAGGAAGTCGAATGAATGCTTTGCAGACGCCGACATTGTCAAAAGACACGCCCGGAGGGGTTTGAAGTAGCGGCTGGGCTAGAGGTTCCGTTACTTCGCAGAATCTTAGCGAAAACACTTTCTGGGGGGCTACCAGCGAGGCATGGGAATGACTTGTGTACCCAGGCAGTTGTGGCGGAAAAATTCCCGCGCTTTCTGCAAAATAGTAACTGTGATTGGCTTGCTCAGGGCATAGCTCCGTGACGTAGCAAAATCAGCACAGAAATTGGCGCCAAGAATCTCCATTGGTGGAATGGTAGTGCTCCGGCAATGGAGTGGAATTTTCCGCCGGTTTTCGAGTTGCTGATTGGAACGTTTAACCACGGCCACTGTCGTGGGGGCGGGAATGTTGTGTGTTCGGCCTGTACGGGTGCTCTAGGTTGTCGGCTCTCGCCTTTCGGTCGAGGACGTCGAAGCAACCAGCCATCGCTGCCGATACGACAGATCGTGTTCTGGCAGTCAAGAAGACAGTTTGGTAATGTATGTCCGCAGCACTGGCAGATAGGGATTTTCATAGTCAATCAGAGCTCAGCAGAGCGCGCCTGTTCGTCTTTTTCTAACTTTGTTCTGTCTTGAGTAGCAGCAATTACTGTTGTGTTAGCTGTGTTTCTCTCTTGAGATCTGAGTGGCAAGGAATTGGCTCCACATACCACTTCGTCTTAAACCTCACGATCTAGTTTAGGGACAACTTCACCTTTACAGTGTTCGTATGAGCCTCCAGTTTGAGCCAATTTGCTGTATTATAAATATTTCATGTGTTTTTTTTTATTATTTTGTGTTTAGTCTTAATAAATCATATTGTTATTTTGGACAGAACTTTCATTCTGTTAATCGGTAGAGCAACCCATCATTTCCCACTATGTTAATGAAACCTTCGTTTATTTAACTTATTTATCAAATTAAATTATTGCAGGTGCCAAACTCTCTTCTACTCAACTGGCAGGGTTGATTAGAGTCAGTTCGCGTGTTTTTTTTTTTATCCTTGTGCAACAGCAAAAGTCGGAGTTAGAATAGGGGGGGCTTAGAGCATCATTTACGTATGTAGATTCAAGAAGAATTTAGTGTCAAATACACTGCTAGCCCCGGCACCTCGCAAACTCACTACGATTTCTCCTTCTTAGACGCCACTCGACAGCATCACTCCTTAACAATGCTACCTGTAACAAGAGAGAGAGGAAATAAATCAGATGCTGTCACAACACATGTGGAAGTGTAACAATTAACCACAAAAATGTAATGAGCTAAGCTGCATTTTCAAAAGCCGCATGCATAAGTGGAAGGGTTGAAACATCCCCTTTGAAAAATTAATGAATTACTGTGCTGATAAACCTCTTACGTTATTTGATTTTCAAACAGCTGAGCAAAACTGAATGTACTCAGACATTTGTCTCTTTACTTATTCTGATCATCATTAAACTGACACACAATATTTTTTTAGCGCAATGCAGTCTGACTTTCAATAATCCCTATAAAAGAATGGCCCTGACTAACAATAACCTATACCTTTCATGAATCACTTACCTCACAGAAATCTTCGTTACACAAACTACTGCAATACAGCGTGCTCAAATACTGCCAGCTGAATGAAAGATTGTAACTACTGAAGGCACGAACTGCTGATAGGCATAGTTAGCAAATGAAAGATTTTGATAGAGAACAAACAATGTATTTACCTTAATAATGTTCAAAAGTCATCATATATATATATATATATATATATATATATATATATATATATATCAGTCCATGATATCCAATATTATAAATTTACTCTTTCTGATGGACACACGTCCCGATCGTCCCCTCTCAAAATTCTGCCATCTCTCTCCCCACATCCACCACTGCTGGCGGCTCAAATCCAACTGTGCAACGCTACGCGCTGTTCACATCCAACTGCCCAACACTACAATAGCGAATATTCCAACAATGCAAACCAGCCACAGACTGCACACAGCACAGTCAGTGATTTTCATACAGAGCAATACGTGGCGTTACCAACATAAAAACCGAAACAGCCTACTTACAGAGTATCCACCAAAATAACTTCATGCGTCAAGCTACCATTTGCGACAAACCACATAGCTGTGACTAGCATAGTTCCTCAGAAATCAATTTTTGTAACAACAGAAGTTCCAAAACCATTTCGTGGGCTCGTGATCGTGAAGAGTGAGATGAAGAAAGCAAACATTCCTAGAAAATGTTACTTCTTGGTATCAGTAGTTGAGTGATACATCCTGTTACTTGAATGAAAGGTATTACGTCCTTAAATACACATGTCATAGAAAAGATGTTCGTGATTGAGAGCAGACGATAAGGAGAGAGCACCCTTCTGTTGGGATGTCTTTTAAATCGTAGGTGCTGGCACCAAGGCTAACGATCCATTGACTGTACATCAGTCAGACCACGCTACCTACTGAGGTGTAGATAGACCATGGAGCGGACGCTGCCGAAGAAAGAGCTCCATGAAATCTAAGAACGCAAAATGAAGAAGATAATAAATGTAATTGTTAATTATACAGTTAAACGGATCCTCGGAAAGTTTAATCCTCATAACCGGCGCCTAAGCAGAAAGCCATTAATATCGATAAAGAATAGAAAGGCCCGACCTGAGGTGATGTCAGAGCACATAACCACCGAACTCCTCAACAGCGCTTGTGCGTGCTCTGGACATATGAAAGCAAGTTTAATTTGTTTTATTCTCATGGTACTCGATATGTTAGAAGACAGGTAAGTGCAAGAAGTGATGTCTGGGGTCAAGTACCGAAAGTATGATTGTGGGAACGCCGTAGTGTGAGAGTACGTTTCCCGTCCAGATGCCGGGCCTTTTGTGCCGCCCTCTTGTGCCTACTGAAGGCATTGCGGATAGTTTAAAATATTGTGAAATCTTGAAAACGCGCATTTTCCCCCATGCCAAAGATAAAATGGAACGAAACTGAGCATTTCAGCACGACGGTGATTCTAAGTACATTTCTGCCCATGTCACAGAGTTTTTGAGAATAATGCGAGGAGAGGTGTTTAAGTGGCCTAGCCAAAGCCCAGATATCAGTCCGATTGAACACCTGTGGGAAGGACTCAATCGAAGGCTAAGGCGACGAGAATTCTCCACTTGCGACTAATTATTGCGATCCTTGATTAAGGAATGGCTGAAAATCCCCATGTGTCATTTCGTTTGGCTGTCCTCTTTGACTCCATGCCATCACGTTGTGCGACTAATTAAGGTGAAATGTTATGCAGCCAGGTACTAACGGCTATGTACACTGATAAGAGCTCCAGAAGTCTTCTTACTTGTAACATGAATTCTGTCAGACTTCACTAATTTTGTAAAACTATCCGTGATAATACCAGTTATGGAACACAATGTACCTTGTTTTGTGATATCAGTGCTGTTAGCGCTATTAATCAAGTGACATAACACTAGTAACGATTTTCCTTTAAGTTGTTAACGCGAAGAAGTGTCTTTACTGATGTGAAACCGGTAGTTGCGAATAAAGCTCCTTCACACAGCTATGCGGCTTTTGGAAACATTTCATCATTTTGACTTTTTAATTCTTGTAATTTTTATGATAATTTGAATAGTTATTGAGTGTTGTTATTGTTATTCACAATGCGTCTGAACTGTAGCTGCCCTGCCCAGGAAGTTGTTACCCCTCAGAATAATCATTTGCATACTGTAACGGAACATATTAAAGGCTTTACTTTAATGAAGTATGCGATCCCTTCCAAATTCAACCAGTTTAACGAGTATTTATGATTATAGAAAAGTTATTGTGTATGTTAACAATGATTGCACAACATGTCTCCATAAACAGTCAACCCATTAAATTATACTGAATAACTGACCCACACAAAAGTTTATATCACTTGATCACTGATACAGCAAATGTCATCATGAAAAACACTAAGTTTATCTTAAATAATTAATATGAAGTACGAAAAATAGTGGCCAACTTAAGTATTTTGGATCTCCTTAAATAAAAATCACCCAGTGAAACCTATTTGTTCACTAGGAGCGTTTTCACTCAGTATTCACGTAATCAATCCTATTTTAGTCGAAAACCAATGTAATTCTTCATAATTCATGTTACTTACTTATTTATGCAAATTAGAGAAGTCAATTGACAAACTTCTAAAAAACAGCCTTTTTGTAACAAAGAATTATTCTGTCAAGTCAACAAATCTGTCTGTCATTTTAATAACATGTTAAATTATGTCACTCGATGCAAATTAATAACTTTTCTGCACAAATTATGATAACAGATGTACATGTGACTTATAAACTATATCTCTTTTTAGTAGTTCTTTGACAATGTTATAAATACAAGCAGCGAGAAGGGTCGAAAAAACTGTCGGAGGCAGTAGGGCAGTCGGAATGTCACTTTGGTGAAGTGTGTTTCTGTGTTACTGTTTGGCAAAACAAGGCAAAGAACATGTAAAGGAAGTACTACTTTGTGTTGTGTTATGGTCTTTGGTGGACAGTGCACTTAATATGGCCACTAAAGTAATAAATATTTGATGTTTACATACGTGTTGGTTTCGCTCGTTCTTTATCATCAAAAGCACATGAAAAACGCGGGACCTCATGTTTTTTAACCCTAGACAACCAGATTTAGAGCCAGCATCAGCATCGAGACACAGCAGCGATCCAGCAAGCAGCAGCGATTACTACAATACAATACATTGTAATGGCGCCAACCTAACATCAAGTGCTAACAAGCTCCGTAAATTGGAGTGAAATAGTGCGTTTACAGCAATTAGCGATATCAACGACGACTTAGATGGACCATTACAAAAGTGGGGGCTCGTCCGGGATCTTTAAGTGCATCGATGATAATAGTGCAGCGATAAATTTCGTAAGTGCTTAGCATTCCAAAAAATTTTTATTTGTGCATTGTGGCAACAGTGAAAATATGTCAAAAATAAATAAATAAAGTGTGTTTGTGCGACTACGAAAAACTATCATCACACCGCTCGGAAGATTAACGTCTGGATTATGTCAATGGATTTCATCAATCAAGACTTCAGCTTCAATAAAACCGAATATAAGTGAAGAAAGCCAACAAGAACACCGACCACGACATCATAGCATAGACATAAAGCAAGGTATTTTGTTGTTGTTGTCATTTAAAATAATTAATTGTTAACATGTCTCTACCTGAGAGGGGTGAGATCGTAGGAAATGTAAAAATTGAACCAGGGGGTGGTGAACAATTAAACTTAACAGAGTGGCTAGCAGAGTTTGCAACTCAAATAAGCTCGCAACTTAAACAATCAAGTGAAGAAAACACAGATAGACTGAATAAGTTAAGTTTGGATTTTAAACAATCAAGTGAACAAGTACGTTTGGATTTTAAACAATCAAATGAACAAGTAAGTTTAAAACTTAAAGAAAACACAGACAGACTGGATAAGTTAAGTTTGGATTTTGATCTATCAAGTACTCATCTCAATGAGAAGTGTGAGGAATTTAAAACTACTCTCAGTAAGAACACTAGTGAACAGTTGATACACTTCAGAAAAGAATTTCAAGTTAAAGTTGAAAGTTTAAATGAAAACATACAAGCGAACACAGACAGCATTGCTGTCATCTACAACAGAGTAGATACTGAAGCTAAAAGATTAGATCAGAGAATAGACAAAACATCAGAAAACCTTAGACAGGAATACAACCTGTACACCACTAATGTAGATACAAAAGTAGAAAATATACACACTAAATATACACAATTGGAGGATGCATTGATGTCCAAACAAACGATTTACAATCAAAATACAATGAATGGGCACATCCAAGTGAAATGCTTTCCTGGTGAAAATCTGCACCCTATTGACTTTATTCACCAATGTAAAGATATGTTTGTTGTAGAAATGTCTGATAACATAAAAATTAAGTTAGTAAAACGGTTTCTAGAAGGGGAGGCCCTATACTGGGCAAATGAGAATAATGATTCTTGGAATACGTTTGAAGAGTTTGAAGCTAAATTTATTTGTAAATTTTGGTCACAGTCCATACAAGCCAGATTAAAGTCAGAATTTCTAAATGGACCAGTGTATAGAGGGAAAGTAGGGGGAATGCAAAAATTTTGCAGAGATCAATTGAAAAAACTTGCTCACTTGAATAACTCTTTTGATATTATGACACAAATTGATGTTTTAAAAAGAAGATTACCAGAGAGACTGCAGTGGGAATTGGTCCATGGACCAGACGATTCAATGGAAGAGTTCCTGAAATTTGTAGATAGATTAGATAGGGCCTTGGAGAGAGAAAATAACCAAAGTTTTGGCTCTGGCAACAACCAGTATGGGGGGTGGAACAGGAATGTAAATAGAGATTATTATTGGAGGAGAGACTTTGAAAATTCTGGAAATAATGCTCCAAATAGGGGAGAAAAGAGATATGAAAATGATTTCAGAAACAATACACAGGAGGGAGGATGGAGGAGAGATAACAGGAATGATAGAAATAGGTATTGGCGAAGAGAACAAGATAGAAGGGGATTTGTTGAAACTAGTGAACAAAACGACAACTACAAACGGACAGACCGAGGAAACCAGCCGGGAAACGGTGGACAGTCCCACTAGATGTCCGTAGTTTTGGGGCTAGACAATATTATGACAGGACAACACATAACCGAAACTGGAAAAGGAGAGGATACAATGTAAAGAGTAATTACCATGAAAATACTGAAGTTGTTAGAATGAATAAATTAGAATTTAATAAAAGGTTTTGGGATACTATGAGTAAAAGTGATACAGTTAATAAAAACTGTGTTCAAGCACAGGTAGTTAGTGAAAGTGCAGAAGTTGAAGGTATTGCAGAGTTCCATAGTTGGGCTGAAAAGGATACTGGTGTGAATAACAAGTCAGACACACCACAAGTAGAATCTATTTTGGGGGGTTTATTTGATAAGAAGGGGGATGACGAAGTGTTTAATGGAGCCAAAGACTCAATTGCTGAGATTCAGATACATAGGGGGGAAACTGCAGATGGGGTTGTTGTTGAGGAGGAGGAAGAAGTAATAGAGGGACATTTAAATAATGATCCTAAATCAAGTGATGTTATTGATGAGAGTGTGGAGGAAGAAATAAAAGTATTTGTAGAATTGAAAAGTGATGTGGTAAAGGTAAGTGATGTGACAAACATGGGTAATAATGAGGTTAATTTAAGTGAAATGCAGACTAGGGAATGTGTATCTGAGGACAAGCTATTTCCTATTGGGAACTATGAAACGCTAATCCATGAGAATGGTAATAATAATAATATTAAAGAAAATATAAACGGATGGAATGTAAATGTGTGTTTTCAAGAAAAAGGGGAAAAGTTTTTAGAAGTTTTGTGGAACAACTATGGAAACTGTATAAACAAAGATGCCTTTTGGAAAGAATTAGCAAAGGTAAGTGCAACCTTGTATCCTACATGGTGGACAAGAATCCGTAGTGGACTTTATAAAAAATGGGGTGAAAACAATAATTTGTTGAGTGGCAACACAGTGTTAAGAGGAACAAATAAAAACAAAGGTTTATATTTAAATGTCAATGCTTTGCAAACAGATAGGGATGTGGCTAAATGTAGGAAAGAGACATTAGACTTAGGAACTAAAGAAATTGAAAATGATCTATTGTTTGAAAATACTAAAATAGACAAAGATGTTGAGCTAGGTTGTCCATATGTTAAAGTAAACAATGACATTGGTCCATTTGAAATAAAAGAAAGCCCACATCCTAATGCGTATAGACTTATCTTCCCCAGATCAAGAAGGTTATTTGGATTAAGAAACATCACTGAATTGAAACCATATAAACATGATTAAGCACATTTCCCTGTTTGAATACAGTTACTTACCCATTTTCCGTAAAGTGTTTTACCAGCAAAGATTTTTACTGGATGTGTCAAGTAGCAACTACCACTCATACTACAGACCCTGGAAAAGTTCCAGATTTCTGAGAGAATGTTTTTATATTTTTATTGTCACCATTGAATATTAAATTTGGAGACATCTTCTTTACTTGCAAGGGGCAAGTTTAACCATGCACCCAAAGAGGTGACAAACATTTATTACTTTCTTTTTGTATTGTTGAATATGGGACATGATTGCACCAAATAAAAGACAATGTAAAAATTGTGGTGCAAGACCCATCATTGTGTTACTATTGTTTTCTTAGACATAAGATTTGTGGACAATTTTCTACAGCTAATCAGATGTTCACCAAGTTTGATGTTTGTGTTATGTTGTGACCAATTTAAGTGTCCAATTTTAGTATTCATATGTTCTTGTACTGTCTTGACTATGTGTCTCAATGGGAGACAAGTTTTTTAAATATTTCGTTTCTTTTTTTAAATGCATATTATATCCATACATGTGACTTCACTAGCGTGTGTATTTATATATCATGTCCATACTTATAATTATGTTCTTGGTTTTCATTTCTTTTATGTGGCTCAAAAGGAACAGACAGTGGCAATATTTTCTTATGGACATATGACCTGTCCATCTATGTAATATATTTATGTTCCTTCTATTATCTTGACTAATCTGTGACTCAATGAGAGCTGACTTTGAAATAATTTACATATATATTTTTTATATATCTTAAAATCGCATGTGATATATTTGTGTCTGTTTCTGATCATTTTCCATTGTGGCTCACTGGGAGCAAAGATTAACAATTTTTTTTTACTTTCATATATTACTAAATAATTTTATTATGCTGTCATACTGAGAGCCATAACACAAAGTGCAGTTGAAACAACACAACTAAAATATTTGCAGGAAAAAGTCATTTTGAAACGGTGTAACGGTTGTTGTATACATACACATTATGCATAGTAATTGACACATTTGTCCTAGTCGGCTAATATCATTAACATTCTGTAAATGATATTACCCGAGGGGGGTATTGTAACGGAACATATTAAAGGCTTTACTTTAATGAAGTATGCGATCCCTTCCAAATTCAACCAGTTTAACGAGTATTTATGATTATAGAAAAGTTATTGTGTATGTTAACAATGATTGCACAACATGTCTCCATAAACAGTCAACCCATTAAATTATACTGAATAACTGACCCACACAAAAGTTTATATCACTTGATCACTGATACAGCAAATGTCATCATGAAAAACACTAAGTTTATCTTAAATAATTAATATGAAGTACGAAAAATAGTGGCCAACTTAAGTATTTTGGATCTCCTTAAATAAAAATCACCCAGTGAAACCTATTTGTTCACTAGGAGCGTTTTCACTCAGTATTCACGTAATCAATCCTATTTTAGACGAAAACCAATGTAATTCTTCATAATTCATGTTACTTACTTATTTATGCAAATTAGAGAAGTCAATTGACAAACTTCTAAAAAACAGCCTTTTTGTAACAAAGAATTATTCTGTCAAGTCAACAAATCTGTCTGTCATTTTAATAACCTGTTAAATTATGTCACTCGATGCAAATTAATAACTTTTCTGCACAAATTATGATAACAGATGTACATGTGACTTATAAACTATATCTCTTTTTAGTAGTTCTTTGACAATGTTATAAATACAAGCAGCGAGAAGGGTCGAAAAAACTGTCGGAGGCAGTAGGGCAGTCGGAATGTCACTTTGGTGAAGTGTGTTTCTGTGTTATTGTTTGGCAAAACAAGGCAAAGAACATGTAAAGGAAGTACTACTTTGTGTTGTGTTATGGTCTTTGGTGGACAGTGCACTTAATATGGCCACTAAAGTAATAAATATTTGATGTTTACATACGTGTTGGTTTCGCTCGTTCTTTATCATCAAAAGCACATGAAAAACGCGGGACCTCATGTTTTTTAACCCTAGACAACCAGATTTAGAGCCAGCATCAGCATCGAGACACAGCAGCGATCCAGCAAGCAGCAGCGATTACTACAATACAATACATTGTAATGGCGCCAACCTAACATCAAGTGCTAACAAGCTCCATAAATTGGAGTGAAATAGTGCGTTTACAGCAATTAGCGATATCAACGACGACCAGGTGGACCATTACAATACTCAAGCAGGTTCATCTGACGTTTGTTGCTTGCTGTCTTCAATTTGTTGCAACGCTTACGTCAAGCAGTATATGACAGCACAGGGTATAGTAGTGACAATGTAAGTATAGTAAGCAAACTTCCTCTTTTCATTCTCAGAGGCAGTGAAGACTGTTCTTGTAAACACGATAGCTCTGTTGAGTTTTTGCAGATCATTTGTTGCATTTTTATGTTTTCTACTTTCGTCAATCAACATACGTATGTGGCTCATTAATGTATGCTGTAATGTCCAAAAAATGTCAAGGACTTTTCCCGTACGTGAAAAGATGAAAGTGTGCTCTATTTTACGAAAGATTTCCTCACATAGCTTTGATCTAAATGCATTCGCCACGAGAGTGGGTGGCAACACAAACTTTAGGCCCCGCGAACATTCAGTTCACATAGCTCCTGGAAATAGAAAATTGTTAAGCAACGTGATACGCAATGAGATTTGGTTGGCTGCCAAGCGATTTCATTTCCAGAGAAAATAATTCGCTCTATTTATCTAAGAAACTGCTAACAAGATTTTGGGGAAGATGCTGCAAAATATAGTTTGCATGGGATAAGAATCGAGGGGCATGAAAGGGAAGCAGTGGTTGGGAAAGGAGTGAGACAGGGTTGTAGCCTCTCCCCGATGTTATTCAATCTGTATATTGAGCAAGCAGTAAAGGAAACAAAAGAAAAATTCGGAGTAGGTATTAAAATTCATGGAGAAGAAGTAAAAACTTTGAGGTTCGCCGATGACATTGTAATTCTGTCAGAGACAGCAAAGGACTTGGAAGAGCAGATGAACGGAATGGACAGTGTCTTGAAAGGAGGATATAAGATGAACATCAACAAAAGCAAAACGAGGATAATGGAATGTAGTCAAATTAAATCGGGTGATGCTGAGGGGATTAGGTTAGGAAATGTGACACTTAAAGTAGTAAAGGAGTTTTGCTATTTAGGGAGTAAAATAACTGATGATGGTCGAAGTAGAGAGGATATAAAATGTAGACTGGCAATGGCAAGGAAATCGTTTCTGAAGAAGAGAAATTTGTTAACATCGAGTATAGATTTAAGTGTCAGGAAGTCGTTTCTGAAAGTATTTGTATGGAGTGTAGCCATGTATGGAAGTGAAACATGGACGATAACCAGTTTGGACAAGAAGAGAATAGAAGCTTTCGAAATGTGGTGCTACAGAATAATGCTGAAGATTAGATGGGTAGATCACGTAACTAATGAGGAGGTATTGAATAGGATTGGGGAGAAGAGAAGTTTGTGGCACAACCTGACTAGAAGAAGGGATCGGTTGGTAAGACATGTTTTGAGGCATTAAGGGATCACAAATTTAGCATTGAAGGGCAGCGTGGAGGGTAAAAATCGTAGAGGGAGACCAAGAGATCAATACACTAAGCAGATTCAGAATGATGTAGGTTGCAGTAGGTACTGGGAGATGAAGAAGCTTGCTCAGGATAGAGTAGCATGGAGAGCTGCATCAAACCAGTCTCAGGACTGAAGACCACAACAACAACAACATGGACAAATTCTTAAGAGAGCACAAAGGTACGAGGGGTGTGAAGAAAGTAAGTTCCGATCGGCTGCGAATGGAAACCACTGCGAAAATACTATGAAGCTTTGCACAGTTGTTGGGCAGTGTCTCTAGTATGCCCGTCGATCGCGTCACATCGCTCTTTTCAGTTCTGAGCACACAGGGAGCACGTGAAGATCTCTAGGACGATAGTGTCTCCCGTCAATTATGATTGCCTGCCGACGGATTTCACCTGATTTTATGCAATCCCACACAATGTAAAGTCAAGCAGTTCCTTCTGCATGACAATTCCCGACCGCACTTTGCAGAGGCAATGAAAATGTTTCTGCAGCATTTTCTGCGGGCTGTTTTTGATCTCCACAATGCAGCCCGTAATTGGCTCACTCTGAGTTTCGTGAAACGCTCGCTATGAAGACGACATTTTGGCACTGACAACGAGCTGTAAACCAGCATAGAGAATTGGCTGAAAGAACTGGCGGTTGCCATTTATGACGAGGGTAATGGAAAGCTGGCACGATGCTACGACGAATGTCCAAGTCGGAGCGGCTATCATGTAGAGAAATGGCTGGTAGGTGTAGCTAACTGTCATAAACAAAACATTTCCGAATTTCACCGTGCTTTTCATCTCGCGACAGATCGGAAGGTACTTTCTCACCAGTCTTCGTATGTGAGTAACACTGCAGAGATATATCAGCTCAAATATTCCTCTCTGTTATATTAATTCAGTTTTTCTGAAAATCATTACTAATGATTAAATAGGTAGTTGTATCTCGAGTGTTGAAATTTGTCTGTATGCTAGCGCTATACTGACGTGCGCTATATTGTGGCTGACGGGCGCAACCGACTCGGAACAACCTATGGTTGACTTGAGACTGCACTGGCGTGCGCAATCTAACCATCTCGACACTTTATTGTGTTTACCAAGGAAAATCGTTAAACAGCCGAAGTTATATTTGACTACCAGTTTCGGCATTTCAGTATGCCTTGGTTGTCAAAATACAGAACGTACGGCTGTGTGTCGATTTTCCTTGGTAAACATTTGACCGGCCGCTGCCCCGCGTCCACGATGATGAACAGAGACTTTGTTCTATAGTCACCTAAGCTGGTGAACAATTTTGTTATTGGAAAATGGCCAACATGCAGGACTACATATAACTACGAATTTGTCTAAACCGTGGTTTTCCACGCAGTGCGAATAGAGATATTAAGAATTGACTGTGGTCTGATGTTTACAACGTCGGTTGGAAAAGGTTTCAAAAATAAAAGGGAACAGTTCCTGTTAGTTCTTAAGTGAGCGAAATAAAAAATTTACTTGTCGTTACCGTCAGATATATGAAGGGAGAATAGAACGAGCTTCAGTCTACATCACCCGCGTCTTTTATTTCTTGCTCATTTCACGTGCTTTCCGCCTCACTACCCTCATCAAAGAGAAAGTTCCTTCAGTTCTAGAAAAAGATGATAATCTATAGGGGCCAAGTCTGGGCTATAAAACAAATGTTCAACTTAAATGCCGAAGCAAATTCTTCGTCAACGCTGCAGAATGTGTGCTAGCATCATACTGAAGAAGCACAGTATTGCTAGGAAATAAGTAAAAAGAACAAGTCACCAATGCAATGTAATCCGTGAAGGATATGAGGGTAGGCCACTACATTTATAGATTTATGGTCTCTCCCATTGGCAAAAAGTTGATTGGAAAATTTCCCCTAAATCCTTTATTTATATTCGTCAATCACAACTAAAGGTCGGTCTGATCGTTCTTCATCACAAATACTCATTCCTCCACCGTTGAACGTGATGCACCATTATCGAACTGAAGCTTGATTCATCACATTTCCATAACCTTCTGTTGGCTGTCTTGCAAATTTCGAGAGCGTTAATTTTTTTTAAGTTCTGGAACGGTATTACATTACGAACCTCACACTTGACAAGATGGTCCATTGGTCACACATTTGAAAATCGCACAAATAAACGGCCAACTACTGTTCACGCTCGCTGTTACCGTCAAATATTGGCGCCAAAGAATAGGCAGGTCCGTGACATGATGACGGGAGAGGAACCATATTACATTACGAAACTCACACTTGACGTGGTCGTTATTTTGGTCACGCGTTTGAAAATCGCACAAATAAGCAGTAAACGACCGTTCCTGCTCGCTGTTAGCGACATATTGTCGCCATAGATTAGGAACGTCTATGGTATGATGATTTGAGAGGAGGTGAGAATTGCGCTGCAAGCCATATTGAAAGATTATGTACCCTTGCATGTTCAAAAAAGTCTGCGTATACATTGCTTAACAGGCGAAAGGGATCCCGAAGTTCATCAGTACCACGGACCCAGCGTGCCCTCATGTCCGTCACCGTAGCAGGATAAGAAGTATGAAATCGGGTTGCGAGAAGCTGCATCGACAACCAACTGATCTTGTTTGATTGCAGAAACTAAACGAAAATCTTCGTACATCCATAGCTGAAATGGAGGACAGTGGGATGTCAGCTGCTATAAATTTATATTAAAAATGAAGACATTCCTCCAGCTGTTTATTTTGGCAACTAGTTTCAACGTTGTAACAAAGTGATCTACAGGTCCATACACTTGTTGACGTCAACTGCGTGCGGCTGATACTCAAGTCAGTCGTGAGTAACTCTACTAACCAACTTCCACACGGAGCACGTCCGTATCTCACCACCGACTTCTAGTATCAGCCGCAGGCAGTTGACGTCAACAAGTGTATGGGCCTGAAGATGACGTTGTTACAACGTTGAAACTAGTGGCCAAAATAAAATCGACACCTTAAATACAGCTGGAGGAATTTCTTCATTTTTAATATAAACTAAACGAAAACTCTACTGATCAGCTACGGGTGCGAACCGTAAACTACAACAACAGCTGATAAACTGATATCATCAATTCAGTGGGATTTACTCTCCACACAAACCCTGGCCGAGGCGGATCATGAAGCCAATACAGTCTGACCGCGTAATCCAGATATTTTGGGCGCCGTCCAGTCTTTGTTTGCTGCGCGCCAAGGAGGCTGTATTAATGAGACCATGAAGTTTAATGCGCGTCATATTTCAAAGGCGACCGCTAGGCGATGTTTTATTTAGTCTCGGCGCCCTTGGGCGGCGGGCTGTATGCAAGTTTGATGTGATTCCGGCCCCCGGGGAGCCACTGCTCACGGGGCGACAATGCCCACCCCCTCCCGCCCCACCCAGAGGACTGCGCCCCTCCGGTGCCTCCCATTAGCAGTTGTAATGATTCGCGGCGCGTGCGCAGATCCACCCCGCAGCGTCGTCTGCCGATACTACATCGCCCCCTCCTGTTTCATTTGTTTAATCAGTCCCCGCTTATCGGGAGATGCCCTTCCCACCGCCGATTCTGCGCCCTGCTCCAGATCTCCAGGCTCCTTTGATAAAAGAGCCGCTCTAATCCTCCACTTGCGATAAATTTGCCACGATAAATAATTGTGCAAGATAAAGTACTTTGATCTGTCCCAGATGGATGTTCACTTCTCTGCTGTCCGCCTGCAATATCCATTACAGTACAAATTGATAGTACATGTAAACTGCGGCAAGACTGAAATTCTTCGAAAGAACAGACTCTACGCATTCATGTAACTGATTCCCCTAGATGGGCAATGAATCCCCAACCTTCAGTGCGGATGCACAGTTACGTTCGACCTCCAGCGAGAATATACTAGCGCTATTCGGAAAGTAAGTTCCGATTGATCGTGAAACGGAAACCATTTTGAAAATCGGAAATATTTTATCTGCAACAGTTAGCTACAGCTTCCAGCCACTGCTCTACATAGTCAACACTCCGACAGACATCTGTTATACCCTCATAGAAGGCAGCCGCCTGTGCTTCCCGCCAGTTCTCTACGCTCATCTATAGCTCGTTGTCTGTGAAAAAATGTTGTCTTCGTAGCCAGTAATTAATGTGAGCAGAGATGAAACACAGAGGGAGCCAATTATGGGCTGTAGTGCGGATTATCAAACACTTCCCACCGAAAATGCTGCAGTAGCATTTTCATTACCCCTACAAATTGCGACCGAGAATTGTCACAAAGTAGGAACCGTATGGCAGTTCTGTAACGTAGGCTGCATAACATCAGGCGAAATCTCCCACCAGAACGTCACACTCGGCGGGAGACACTATTTTCTACGCGTCTTTATGTGCTCACCATGAGCTCAGAACTGAAAAGAGCGAAGTGATGTAACCGACAGGCATACTTGATACACTGTCGAACACATACGTGCAAAGCTTTATTCGATTTTCACAGTGGTTTCCATTTCTTCACCGATCGGAAATTACTTTCCGAATATACCTCGTAAAATTAGTGAACATGGAGGATATGAGTGGGGGCTGGGGATAGGTGGCGCTAGGTGGAAGTGTGAGTCGGCCAGGGAGTGTGCCGTGGCTGGGGATAGGTGGCGCTAGGTGGAAGCGTGAGTCGGCCAGGGAGTGTGCCGTGATAGTTTGTGCATTTGTGATAAACGCTGCATCCAGGTGGCGAGGTGCTTAACGGAACTGCCTAGCAAACTAGGAGATCACAGAAACTTCTTGGAAGATTAAAACTGTGTTCGCAGGAGAACTTCTGTAAAGTTTGGAAGGTAGGAGACGAGGTACTGGCAGAAGTAAAGCTGCGAGGACGGGGAATGAGTCGTGCTTGGGTAGCTCAGTTGGTAGAGCACTTGCCCGCGAAAGGAAAAGGTCCCGAGTTGGAGTCTCGGTCCGGCACAAAGTTTTAATCTGCCAGGAAGTTTCATATCAGCGCATACTCCGCTGCAAAGTGAAAATCTCATTCAGGAGATCACAGGTTCGAGTCCTGGTGCAGTACACATTTTCACTTGTCACTGCAGATTCCGCACGAAGTCCCGATACAGCTGATATCATCAGTTGCAGTCTGCTTTCGGCTGCGGTGGGGCGAGGACGTCCGCTGCGCCCCGCCGTGCGCGACCGTGAGCGCTTGCTTGAGTTTACCTTCGCGCGGCGCGAGTTGTATTTGTTCCAAGTTCGGTGCGACTATGGCACAGACATGGCGCCACGATACGATCAAAATTACTTTTCAACCAGATCATGCGCGTCCACGAGCCTATGAAATAGAACAGTTCACACGCGTCGATCTACGTTTAGATCCGGCGACTGTCGTCGGAGTACATTTTTCTATAACGGCGAGCGTGGTTTATGTTAAAATGACCAGTGCAGAGGTCTGCGCGACAGTGGTTTCTAAATACTCGAACTCTCTCAGATTCAAACATTCTGACGGGCATATCGGTGCAGTGACGGTCGATCATGCAGGCATGGGCCTAAGGACTGTACGGGTTTTTGATCTCCCCTTCGAGGTCCCAGAGGAAGTTGTCAAGGACGCCTTCCAACCATATGGCAATGTTATCAGCCACGTTGCAGAAATGTGGCAAACTTTCTCGACGAATAGGGTCTACAATGGTGTGCGCCAAATTAAACTTGAGCTCAAGAAACATGTGCCGTCCTATTTGAACATCGGTGGCTGTCGTGCAATCATCATGTACGACGGCCAACCGCGTACCTGTTCCGGATGTGGGCAGGAAGGCCATGTTCGGTCGAGCTGCTTACAACGTAGAATTACGCAGATACCAGTGGGAGACTCCGTTTCCCCGACGGGGACGACAATCCTGCCCCTCATGTACGCTCAGACGATGATGCGCACCATAGATGAGGACGAAACGGGCGATCAGACATTTCCATCGACGTCAGAAGTACTAAGGGAGGAAGAGGAAGGACCCCCTATGCCAACCCATATGTCGCCCCCTCCACAGCAACAACAGCAGCAACAGTCCCACGGAATCCAGACACAACATTCAGAGCACGATGGACGTGGACGCGAACGTTGTCCCGACCGCGGCTTTCCTAGCGGAAGGTGATACGACGCTGGATTGCCTCCCACATTCGGATACGGATGTCCACGTTCGAAAGCAACGTTCGCCTCGACGACGCAAGCGACGTCGGCGGACCCCTTCTGACGGTTGCCTCCTACACACGGCCGGTCAAGAAGGTGACATCGCCTCAGACGGCATGGATGATGCGCCTGCTGAGGATCTAAGTGGCGTAGACGGTTCAGTTGCCCATACTACGAGTGCCCAGTTACAACTTGCACCACAGATGCAGCAGGTTGCGTCGATGGATGGCGCTACGTCTACCTCTACCAACGACGACGTACGTGAGAGAGATTTAGGTGCCGATCAGCTACACAGCATAGTGTTGCACCCACTATGGTCGGACGATGTTGAGGAACTTCCTGGACAGGGCACGGGTGACAGGGGAGGGGGTGGCATTGGGGATGCCACTCCTAGCGTGAAAGACTCATAATTTGTAACGGATTTGGTGGGCCCGGCATCTCTTGCGGTTATTTTGATTGCCATGGCGTCTACCCTTGGTGAAGAGGCTAGGCAGCGCACCTTTCGCCTTGACACCATCAATATCAACGCGATAAGGGCACCACACAAACTGACAATGCTGCAGCGCATGCTCGATGCGGCGGACATCTACGTGGCCCTCTTACAGGAAGTATGTGTCGCTAGTTTCCCTGACTTCTACGGATATACCGCCCACATCTCCCACGCCTCTTCTACCGATTGTGATGTGGCTGTCCTGCTACGGGACGGCTTGGCGGCTACGGACGTACTGTACTTACCGAGTGCAAGAGCCATGGCAGTAACTGTCAACGGTGTCCGACTTATCAATGTATATGCCCCTTCAGGATCAGGGAGGCGGAGAGATCGGGCCCGCTTTTTTTCGGGAGATATTACGCGTCTATTTATGGGCCGTATAGACGATATGGTGACCGGAGGAGATTTTAACTGTACATTATCTACGTCTGATCAGCAGCCACATCACGTCCCGTGTGCAGAATTGGAAATGCCAGTGCGTGACATCCACCAGATCGCCACGTGGCGCCACATCCATGGCCCAGCTCCTGGTTACACCCATTATACAAGTCATTCATCAAGTCGGTTAGACAGGATTTACGTCACAGGCACCCTTTCGACGGCGACGAGAGGAGCAGAGCTCTGGCCCACTGCATTCACCACCACCATTGCCCTCCAACCTGCACGTGTGTGGCGCAGTAGGCCCCCCTGGAAACTGAACGTCGCCCATCTGGACGAGCCGGCATGTAAAGGTGCTATCGAAGAGCCGTGGAACGCGCCCTTACAGCGTCGTGGTCGTTACCGATCGACCCTCAGTTGGTGGATTGAATGTGCGAAGCCTGCTCTTAGGCGCACCTTAATGGCTTACGGCCGGGAAGCGGCGGCATGGAGGAGGAGCACAGAAAACTTTTATTACACCGTCCTACGGGAATGTCTTGCTATGGAGCCCTCACCTGACGGGCAGATCATAGTCAATCGCGCGAAAGCGCAGCTCGTCTCCTTAACACGCCATCATTTACAGGGCGCTGTTATACAGTCGCGTGCTCCAGACATGATACAATCAGAAAGACCATCTATGCATCACGTGATCCTAGAACGCAGAAGGCGCCGTAGGGCACTGGTAACCGACATGATAACGGACGACGGACGACGGACGACGGACGACGGACGACGGACGACGGACGACGGACGACGGACGACGGACGACACGTGGCAGAACAAGCAGATATAGCAGAAGCCTTCTATGGGCATTACGCTCAGCTATATTCAGCAGTGCTCCCTGATATGACGACGGTAGACACCGTTTCAGCACATGTCCACGGTACAGTTCCACCAGACATGGTACCGACTTTACTGGGAGAAGTGACAGAAGAGGAAGTGCTCGACGCCATTGGTAAAGGTGCTCCCCATAAATCACCAGGAATCGATGGATTACCATTAGAGTTCTATCAAGCATTTAAACAACTGTTGGTACCGTGTTGGGTTGAAATTTGTCAGGAATTGATGTCCCCGGGTATACCGTTGCCTGCAGCGTTCTTGAAGGACTGATTGTCCCCATCCATAAGCCGAAGGGACGGAATCATGTCCGCGATTATCGCCCCTTAACGTTATTGAACAGCGACTTCAAGATCTTTTCGAGGCTGCTATCAGAATGTATTCGCAGCACATTATTGCACGCCCCGTCCAGCGATCAGACGTCTTTGGGGGGATCCAACAACATCAGAACTGCGTTACGTCGTTACAGAGATCTCATCTCCTTTGCACGGGTGAGGCGTTTGCCGGCAGCCCTGGCGTCTATCGACTTTAGCCAGGCTTTTGACCGTGTGGGCCACACTTTCCTCACGACCGTTCTACGGCGCATGGGATACCCCGACCCCTTTATCACCGTGTTGGCACGCCTTCTGCATGGGGCTGCTTCTCGAGTTCTTGTTAATGGAAGACTGACGGCACCCATGCCTATCCGCCGATCAGTACGACAGGGATGCCCACTCTCAACAGCCGGCCGCGGTGGTCTCGCGGTTCTAGGCGCGCAGTCCGGAACCGCGCGACTGCTACGGTCGCAGGTTCGAATCCTGCCTCGGGCATGGATGTGTGTGATGTCCTTAGGTTAGTTAGGTTTAAGTAGTTCTAAGTTCTAGGGGACTGATGACCACATCTGTTAAGTCCCATAGTGCTCAGAGCCATTTGAACCATTTTGAACCCACTCTCAACATTGTTATTTGCATTGGCCTTAGAACCTTTGTTGTGTGGTCTCCGAGACAGGCTCACTAGGATACAGTTCGGCGGCTCCATCTATCGCTGCACAGCATATGCGGATGATTTGATGATCGTCATACGTGGAGCTGACGATATGGCCGCGGCTTTGGACTGGATTGCAACCTACGGTACAGCTTCTGGTAGCCAAATCAACGTTGACAAGTCTGTCGCCTTGAGCATCGGGATTGGGCTACCGCAGGAACACATTGCTCCCTTACGCTTCAGTGATACTGTCCGCTCTTAGGGTTAGATTTCATGAACGACATGCGACGCGCGACGACGCTCAATTATCGGCGCCTTCTTAACCAAATTAGGGCCGGAATTGCAAATCAGCGCTTGCGATCCCTCAACATCGTTCAGCGGGCGTATTATGCCAATGTATACCTTGCGTCCCGCATAACGCATGTCGCCCAAACGCTACCCATTCCGAACCCTCTGGCTCGTAGCATTATGGCAGCGCTGGGATACTTCATCACCGCTGGTATGTTACTGAAGATCAGATACGTATCTCTTACCCTCCCCAAGAAAAAGGGTGGTCTCGGCCTAGTTAATGTCCATGATAGGGCCATTGCCCTCTACGTTACCTCACATTTATGTCTGCTGCGCCGTTGTCCTACGAGCCTCACGAATCTACTTCTGACGGCGCTACGACCTGCTTCACTAAGAGCGCCGGTGCCCCTACAGGACATCCCAGCGCCCCTCTTTTATATAGGACGTTTCTATTTAGAACAAAGTTATTGCAGTGTAGCGCTCACGACACCACAAATGGCCACAACTCGACGCCTATATCATGACATGCTGCAACGCCGCCCCCTAAATGTGGTCGAACTAAAGTATCCTGACGTACGTGACGTACGGTGGCGCGTGGTGTAGAAGACTGTACACGATGCCATGCTTGATTCCGATGTCGTTTGCTAATGGTACATAGTCGTTAATGGGAAGCTGGTGACGCAAGAACGTCTCTACAATATCCACATGGCAGAATCTCCCAATTGTGTGGGTTGTTATACGGTAGATTCTGACGAGCACCGCCTCAGCTGTGGAGAGGCGGAACCGGTTTGGCATCTAGTGCGGCAGATGCTGGCTTATCTCTTGCGAGTTATGCCGGAGCATATATCTGCACGCACGTTATTGTTTCCGGATGAGACATTTTACCCCAAGACTCGAACCAACTCCGTCACCGGATACGTGGACATGCGGTCCATTACCTCTGTCGTGACGGACACAAGAATTTACTTGACTTCTGGCTCTATTTGCAAGAAGGACATCATGCTATTTCCGGGCGTACCAGATACCGACAATGCTTCGCAAACTACCTATGGAGTGCCTTTCACAGCCCGCCGTGTAGCTGGAATGTTCCAGGCAGTGGCAGATGAGGTCAGAACGAACTGAAAACGATCATATATTGAACAATCATTATCAGTGGGCGCAGTCGCTGGGAAGCCTAACTACGAAGTGGTAGCTTTATTTTCATGTTATTTCTGTTTACTATCTTCGATGGTGTCTTCATTCAGTTTTAGTTTTCCAGGCTTGATTAACTATGACTGTTATCTATATAAATAAAAAATAAAAAAATAAAGAAATTTTAAAAAAAGTTGGTAGAGCACTTGCCCGCGAAAGGCAAAGGTCCTGAGTTCGAGTCTCGGTCCGGCACAAAGTTTTAATCTGCCAGGAAGTTTCATATCAGCGCATATCACGCTGCGGAGTGAAAATCTCATTCAGGAGATCACAGGTTCGAGTCCTGGTCCAGTACACATTTTCAATTGTCGCTGCAGATTCCGCACGAAGTCCCGATACAGCTGATATCATTAGTTGCTTTTCTTTTCCCCCCATCCTCCTTAAATTTACTTAATATACGAGAGGTACAAGAAGAAAGAGAGAAGACAAATTATAATGGAAGGCCAATAACAAATCACTAGGATTTGAAGCATATACAAAAAGGTATGTAGTCTTTCGCTCCCACCAATGAACCTATGCGTCCAAGAAGTTATGACGTAAATATAAAAAAAGTTCATGAGCAGTATTAAAATTAATGGTGAAGGGATACCAGTGGTAAGATTCCCTGACAATATTCCTGACGAAAGTGAGGTGGAATTACAGGACTTGCTGAACTGTAATGAACAATCTAATAACCACAACTATCGTTCCAAAGCAAATAGAAGAAAACCATCAGTTATGAGGAATAGGGGTGCATCGAAATGGATCATGACTATGGCGAAACCGGAAGAGGACAGAAGAGTTTGAGATGAGGAAACGTCGAGAAGAACAATTGGCAGGATGATAATGCAAGATGCCAAGAATTTACGCTAATGTTATTTGAAGAAGCTGTTGTGGATAAAAACTGTAGGGGAAAACAGAGATTGCACCACACTCAACAACTAATTGAGAAAGTTGGTTGAAAGTGCTTCTCCGAGTTGATGTAGTTGGCACAGGAGAGGAATTAGAGGAGGACCGCATGAAATCAGTCATAAGGTTGTTGAGAAAGAAATGTGTCGACTGACATACTGTTTAAGTGGCATATTTTTCCAGTGCCACGTTGGAACAGTAACATACAACCTTTTTGCAACCAACAAAATTAAAACTAAATACTATCTTCAATAAAGCAACCGCCATCTCAATTCTTCGATCTTGTCAACCCGTCTAGGTCTACTCAGTCACCTGCGCTGATGCGTTTTCACGTGCTGTCCTTTTCCACAGACATTACTACAATCATTAGTAAATCCTCTTTTTAAAATGGGAGAAAGGGAAAAGATTTTTGAAAATGTTTGGTGTAATGCAGTGCGCAAAACAGTGCTGAAACTTCTACACACGTAAATTGTCACAATGGGAATAGACCTGAAAGTGATTCGATCTTCGAACTTGTTTTACATTTAAACGATACATTTATTCCTTATTTACAACCCCTAGAATTCTGTATTAAGAATTGTGAAACACCCTGTACATACTCCATACACCTTTCTACTTCTTCCACCTTTCTCTTCTTTGCTTACTGCTGGCTTCCCATATGATCTCTTGATACTCACTCAGCTGCTTATCTGTAGTCCGAGGGTCTCTTTAATCTTCCTACAGACGATGTCTACGAGGTGCATTCAAGTTCTAAGGCCTCCGATTATTTTTCTAATTAACTACTCACCCGAAATCGATGAAACTGGCGTTACTTCTCGACGTAATCGCCCTGCAGACGTACACATTTTTCACAACGCTGACGCCATGATTCCATGGCAGCGGCGAAGGCTTCTTTAGGAGTCTGTTTTGACCACTGGAAAATCGCTGAGGCAATAGCAGCACGGCTGGTGAATGTGCGGCCACGGAGAGTGTCTTTCATTGCTGGAAAAAGCCAAAAGTCACTAGGAGCCAGGTCAGGTGAGTAGGGAGCATGAGGAATCACTTCAAAGTTGTTATCACGAAGAAACTGTTGCGTAACGTTAGCTCGATGTGCGGGTGCGTTGTCTTGGTGAAACAGCACACGCGTAGCCCTTCCCGGACGTTTTTGTTGCAGTGCAGGAAGGAATTTGTTCTTCAAAACATTTTCGTAGGATGCACCTGTTACCGTAGTGCCCTTTGGAACGCAATGGGTAAGGATTACGCCCTCGCTGTCCCAGTACATGGACACCATAATTTTTTCAGCACTGGCGGTTACCCAAAATTTTTTGGTGGCGGTGAATCTGTGTGCTTCCATTGAGCTGACTGGCTCTTTGTTTCTGGATTGAAAAATGGCATCCACGTCTCATCCATTGTCACAACCGACGAAAAGAAAGTCCCATTCATGCTGTCGTTGCGCGTCAACATTGCTTGGCAACATGCCACACGGGCATTCGTGGCACCCACCTGGATGACACTTTTCGAATTTTCAGGTCGTCATGCAGGATTGTGTGCACAGAACCCACAGAAATGCCAACTCTGGAGGCGATCTGTTCAACAGTCATTCGGCGATCCCCCAAAACAATTCTCTCCACTTTCTCGATCATGTCGTCAGACCAGCTTGTGTGAGCCCGAGGTTGTTTCGGTTTGTTGTCACACGATGTTCTGCCTTCATTAAACTGTCGCACCCACGAACGCACTTTCGACACATCCATAACTGCATCCCCACATGTCTCCTTCAACTGTCGATGAATTTCAATTGGTTTCACACCACGCAAATTCAGAAAACGAATGATTGCACGCTGTTCAAGTAAAGAAAACATCGCCATTTTAAGTATTTAAAACAATTCTCATTCTCGCCGCTGGCGGTAAAATTCCATCTGCCGTACGGTGCTGCCATCTCTGGGACGTATTGACAATGTACGCGGCCTCATTTTAAAATAATGCGCATGTTTCTATCTCTTTCCAGTGAGGAGAAAAAAAATCGGCCTTAGAACTTGAATGCACCTCGTACATTTACCCTGGTTGTAAGTGCTTCTACAGCCTTACATTTGTCCTGTAGTCATTCCTGCTTAGCCATTTTTCACTTTCCACCAGTCCTAAAGAACAGACACTCCACAGGATCCACGCCGCTGTTTTATGTTAATTGGGTGGGTCAAACAGAACAGGAAGCACATTCATGTAACCGATTGGACTCTATGGGCAATGCATACAGGACCTTCAATGCGGACGCACATTTACATTCGACCTCCAGCGGGGATCTAAAAATTAACGAGCACAGAGAACATGGGAGGGGTCTGTGGATAGGTGGAACTAGGTGGGAGTGTCACTCGGACGGGGAACATGCCGAGATAGTCTGTCAGTTTGCGATAAACACTGCGTACAGGTGGCGCAGAGGTTAACGCAGTACCGAGCGGGTAGGCGCAGCGGTTGGCACAATGGACTTCCATTTTGGAGGAGGACCGTTCAAACCCGCTTCTTGCCATCCTGATTTATGTTTCTGTAATTTCCCTAAATCGCTCCAGGCAAATGCCGGGATGGTCCCTTTGAAGGGGCACGGCCGATTAAATTCCCCATCCTTGACCCAATCCGAGCGTGTGTTCAGACTTAATGACCTCGATGCCTACAGGACGTTAAATCCAATTCTCCTTCCCTCTTTTAGTAACCGGGAGATCCTGGTTAGGGTCCCGATCCGGCACACATTTCGCTAGTGGCCGCTAATACCGCACAAAGTTTCGATGCAGTTAATATCCTTTACTTTCTCCCTCCTCCCGATTCAGTTTACGTAAATACTGCCCATTTGATAGAGTGGTACCAGATTAGTCTAGGGTGGAACTCGTTTTCTTGATAAGCAGTAATAGGGACAGTAACACACAAACAACACCGCAGTGGAAACTCGTTTGCCGCCGTGCCCCCCCCCCCCACTGCCTGCTACCGTCATGCGCCAGCTGCTGGGGTACTTGTTATTCCTCGTGGTTTATTGTCCCACTGCTCCTTTCAGTACATATCGATAAAATGACTGTCGCACTAGACTAATTTGGGACGGCTCAATCGAATAGGCACGTAAAATTCCACTTTAAATATAATTTTTTGTTTTGTTTTTGTAACGGGAAACAAATCGACGCCTTCAATCGTATGAAATATATGGTGAGCAGTGTTTGTTTGGGTCGACGCCACCTACACATTGCAAAAACTGAGTTGCAAATATTTGCCAAAACACCAGAGAAAATGCCGCTAATTACTCGTAGGTGACTCTCTCTCTCTCTCTCTCTCTGTGTGTGTGTGTGTGTGTGTGTGTGTGTGTGTGTGTGTGTGTGTCTGTCTCTCTCTGACCGACGCGCCAAGAGTGAATCCTGGCTGGTGGCATTGCAGTCACGTGACTCGGTAGGGATACTATACAAGAGGATTAGAGGTAAATGGACAATTCTTCTAGTGACGGTATTTTTAATCGTCAGTTTTCTGAATGATTGGATACAGTCCTCTACGAATTCCTCTCTTGTGCTAACCTCTTAATCGTTGCACTCGCACCCTACGTCCTCAATTATCTGTTGGATATGTTCCAATATCTGTCTTCTCCTACAGCTTTTACCCTCTACAGCTCCATCATTCACAGAAATTTCATTCCAGAGGTTGAAAATACCGCTACAATTGTAAAGTTCTTTTATTATCACACGACTGGTTTCGGACTCTTATACGCCCATCTTCAGGTGTCGTAGCTTGGTGCTGTGAGCCCCGAGCGTCGCTGTGGACTTGTACGAGGCGCGGTGTGCTACCTACGAGCGCAGAGCAACTGTTGTGGTATTTTCAACCTCTGGTATAATGCTCAGTTGCGGATGTTCCTCCAACAGGATTGTTTGTAGAAATTTCATTCTCAAATTAAGGCCTATGTTTGATAATAGTAGATTTTTCTTGGCTGGAAATGTCCTCTATGCCTGTACTAGTCTGTTTTTACGTCCTCCTAGTTTCATCAGTCTTGTGTTATTCTGCTTCCGTGCTAGCAAAATTTGTTCATCTACTTATCAGCATCATAAATTCTACGCTTTCTCCAATATTTGAAGAGATTACAAAGGAATGTTATCTTTCCCAGCTGCTTTATATGATCGCAAGTCTTTCAGAATTTTACTATGGCTCTAATACAGATACGCCATATCGAATTCCCATTTCTTCTACAGTCACCAGAAAATTCTTCCCCATCACAGAGGCCTTCAACGTACTCTTTTCACCTGTCTGTTCTTTGCTCTGCTCTTAACAGTGGAGTTCCCATAGCTCCTGCTTTTCACTTCAGTAAAGGTTGTTTGGAGCTTTCTATATGCTGAATCAGTCCTTCCGACGACCATTCCATTTTCGATTTCTTCACGCGGCCTGCACATGTTTCGCCTTGACTCCCTTCACTTCCTACTTATTTCTTAGTAACTTATACTGCTGTATTCCGCTCTCTCCCTGAACATTCTCCTTCCTAATCGAGAGATTAAGTAAATTTGCTGTGTTACTAGTATTAGTAGCCAATGAGTTCGCATCTATATTCTATTTCTTATTCTCTTGATTCTTTAATTCAATACTACCTCTTATGACCATCGTTGAGCTCTTAGTTGCAATGAGTTTGCCTCATAGCAAAGCAGACTCTGTCGGGTCTGAGCGAGAGGGCAGGTTCGCACGAGGCGACCAACTGTGACAAGCCCTCGGTCTCTAGATAAATATCTTTGCAACTGCAAGCGAGGCGAGGGTGTCACACGGACAGCACTGCACACTGCGACAGACTATGGATTCGATGGAGGTCGGATGCAGAAAGTAGTTTTTGCCTCTGAAGTACACAATGCTCTTCAGGTCTGCGGAAACTTGGAACAAGCTTTCTCGTCACTGTTTTACTGCACTGCAGGGTGGGAATAGCATTGCCCACCCCCACGCTGGGACTTGGCTCTCTTCGAATTTCAAATATTAGAATTTTGTCCGAGGGACAGAAGGGTTCCTCCCCTACCATTGCTCTTCAGTTCAGTTCTTTTTAAAGAAACTCTGAGCATGCGAACGCAGTTCCCTTAGCAACGTGAAGAAAGAGAAATTCTAATTGACTTAAATGCCACGATGTCAGAGGAACCGTAGGAGATGCTTCCCTGGGAAGCATAAAAATGTAACATGTGGGATTGCACAAAAATTTTTCTCGTTTTGTAATACTGGCTTTCTGCACTGTGCTCCGTCCTGTGATTGGCGGAGACATGCAAGAAATGATAGTAAGAAGAGAAATGCAAAGTTTCATAATTTCCAGCACCAAAGTCTGGCATCATTATATTTTTCTGAGTTCAGTCTTACTGCTTTACAAGATTAACGGGCATATCCATGTCTGACTGCCAGCTGCACTGGAAGCGGACAGGAGACCTTCTCCTTGGCAGTTATCAAGTGCAGACCGGCAATCTGTCTTAGTACGCAGCAAAGAAGACAGTTTCCTGTTTAACCTTCAGTTGTGACAGACCAAACTCTGTTCATAAGTGCAAGATTTTGACAGACGTCTGCTTTGATCCCCATGTTAGGGGCGCTTTGGCTCTAAGTGCGCGTTTATTCGGGAACTTTATTCAGGATCATTTGTTTTATTCTGTCATTGCCAGCCGCGGTGGCCGAGCGGTTCTAGGCGCTTCAGTCCGGAACCACACTGCTGCTACGATCGCAGGTTAGAATCTTGCCTCGGGCATGGATGTGTGTGATGTTCTTAGGTTAGTTAGGTTTAAGTAGTTCTAAGTTCTAGGGGACTGATGACCTGAGATGTTAAGTCCCATAGTGCTCAGAGCCATTTGATCCATAAGCGACTGAAAAATGCCGGCCGGTGTGGCCGTGCGGTTAAAGGCGCTTCAGTCTGGAACCGCGTGACCGCTACGGTCGCAGGTTCGAATCCTGCCTCGGGCATGGATGTATGTGATGTCCTTAGGTTAGTTAGGTTTAATTAGTTCTAAGTTCTAGGCGACTGATGACCTCAGAAGTTACGTCGCACAGTGCTCAGAGCCCTTTGAACCATTTGAACCAACTGAAAAATAAAATAAGCACCTAGAACCCCTCTGCCACAACGGCCGGCGCTGTAGAAGGCAAAAACTGGAGAGGAAGACAGCGGCTGGCAGTGACAGAATATTGCTATTTTGTTTTCTTTCTCGCAGTCGGATTTTTGAGAAAACAAGGAAGTTGTATTATGGCTTGAGATTAGAACTACTGCAGAATATAAATTGGACTGAAAATCCTTAAAGAGGAATGCAACCATTATCACAGAAGTTATGAAATAGACTCTATAAATGCTGTAAAGTTGCTCAAAAGTATCTACTTTTTTGTGAATTTCTTTACTGTTTCTTGCCACGACACGATTTGGAGTAACCCCATCATCTTCTGACCATAGAGTGCATGTGTACAACACGAATTTGACATACGAGTCGGGTATTGCCAATTGAAGCTTAAGCATCATCAATTCAAAACTTAATGCCAACAAGAAACCTAACAGGCATAAGGCAAGATATGTATCGACATTACTTTGAAGTTGCCCAACCACAACAGGATTTTGTAATTGTACCCTACACAATTTCCTGATCAGTGCGAATATTTGCAAATTAGGGAAGGTGTGGAAATCTTGGAATTATTAGATTGGCTAACTAGGTGAACTTAGTTTCCGGTTTTCTTCTGATCCACCTGTAATGATATTGCTTACTGCAATTTGACTGTTCTGACTACATCTCCTTTGTGTGCTTTGGCAGGTAGGAAAACTCCTTGTGACTGGGCTGGCAAAGCACACACAGAATTCGAGGGTGTAAAAATAGGATTTCTGGTGGTACTTGTCCCTTTAAAACGCAGACTTGAGTAAAGATTTTGTCTAATCTGATAGTTCTATTACTTGTCTTGGTGCTGAGTTATTTCAACGATTTAAGATAGTTGAACTGGTGAGACGGAATACTATTGCTTTTTTGAACTGGGTGCTCAAGACATGAGAAAGCAGTTTTTCAGTGTCTTGATTTGAGGCTCTGGCATTTGTATGGGGTATCCATAATATAGGGGTGGCGTCTTTGACTACTAACCAAAACATCCTTAGCGCAGGGCTTGAGCCTAGACGTTGCTTAAATTTTGAATAAAAGTCATCAGCTGTGGTCGCCGAAGACTTCTGGCATAAGATGTCATTTCAAAGCGGCCGGAGGAGTGGACAGGGGTTGGGGCACAGTCTTGCACTTGGGGTGGAAAACTGACCCTAAAAGGCGGAATAATCAGCAGTGATCAAAGGCATAGGATGCAGAAGGCAATGGAAACCACAGCATTAAAGACACACAATGTGTATCCACAGGACATGTGGCCAGTAACTGAAAAAGTGTGATCCGTGCATAGGCAAAAGATTCCGGACTAGCCCCCATTCGGATGCTCGGGAGTGGACTAGTAAGAGTCACGTAACCATGAGAAAGAGATCGAATAACCAATGAGAGGGTTATGTTCGACAAGTCGGGTCGTGAAATGTCAGAAAAGAAGAGCTTGAGAGGAAAGCAATAAATGCTGAAAAGAGAAATGTAAGGACTCAATCTAGATAAAATGGGGGTCAGTGAAATTAAATCGAAAGAAGACAAGGATTTCTCGTCAGACCGTAATATATCTGGCTTCAAAACCATCACATTAATCTACAAAAAGCTTTTCTTAGAGCAGTTGAGAAGGCAGCAGTGGGAAGATGACGCAATATGGTGAGAGTTACCGATGGGTAGATCGTTTGTTCCTAAATTATAGCTCTTCTCCCCGACTGACTGCTCCGTTTTGTAGAGAAAAACAAAGATTTGAATACATCCAGCAAACAATCGAGGACGTAGGTTGCAAGTGCTATTCTGTGATGAAGACGTTGGCACAGGAAAGGAATTCGTGGCGTGCCGCATCAAACCAGCCAGAGGACTGATGACTCGAAAAACATCAGTATGCAAAGCGTCTTGTTGACACCTTGGGTCCATGAGTTCGTGGGTCCTGCATCACATTGGAGTCCTACTTCAGCTCCTACCAACTGAAATCGGGACTCATCTGACCAAGCCACGGTTTTCCAGACATCTACAGTTCATCCAATGTGGTCACGAGCCCAGACATTGCAGGCAATGTCGTACTGTTAGCAAAGGCACTCGCGTCGGTCGTCTGCTGCCATAGCCCTTTAAAGCCAAATTTTGCCGCACTGTCCGCAAAGATACTTTCGTCGGATTTCGAATCCGGGACCGAAGGCTTTTTCATTTCTAGTCGAAGGCCCCTACTCACTCTGAAGCCTTTATCTAAAAGACAAGTACAAAATATAATGCACAGTTGTGCTTGCGATTGTGGTCACTACCAAATAACGTAGGCCGGCGAAACAGTGGCAATGTTGTTGTTGTTGCGGTCTTCAGTCCAGAGACTGGTTTGATGCAGCTCTCCATGCTACTCTATCCTGTGTCAGCTTCTTCATCTCCCAGTACCGACTGCAACCTACATCCATCTGAATCTGTTCAGTGTATTCATCTCTTCGTCTACCTCTAAGATTTTTACCCTCCACGCTTCCCTCCAATACTAAATTGGTGATCCCTTGGTGCCTCACAATATGCCCTACCAACCGATCCCTTCTTCTAGTCAAGTTGTGCCACAAATTTCTCTTCTCTCTAATTCTATTCAATACCTCCTCATTAGTTATGTGATCTATCCATCTAATCTTCAGCATTCTTCTGTAGCACCACATTACGAAAGCTTCTATTCTCTTCTTGTCCAAACTACACTCCTGGAAATTGAAATAAGAACACCGTGAATTCATTGTCCCAGGAAGGGGAAACTTTATTGACGGACTTTGAGCGAGGGCGTATAGTGGGCATGCGGGAGGCCGGGTGGACGTACCGCCGAATTGCTCAACACGTGGGGCGTGAGGTCTCCACAGTACATCGATGTTGTCGCCAGTGGTCGGCGGAAGGTGCACGTGCCCGTCGACCTGGGACCGGACCGCAGCGACGCACGGATGCACGCCAAGACCGTAGGATCCTACGCAGTGCCGTAGGGGACCGCACCGCCACTTCCCAGCAAATTAGGGACACTGTTGCTCCTGGGGTATCGGCGAGGACCATTCGCAACCGTCTCCATGAAGCTGGGCTACGGTCCCGCACACCGTTAGGCCGTCTTGCGCTCACGCCCCAACATCGTGCAGCCCGCCTCCAGTGGTGTCGCGACAGGAGTGAATGGAGGGACGAATGGAGACGTGTCGTCTTCAGCGATGAGAGTCGCTTCTGCCTTGGTGCCAATGATGGTCGTATGCGTGTTTGGCGCCGTGCAGGTGAGCGCCACAATCAGGACTGCATACGACCGAGGCACACAGGGCCAACACCCGGCATCATGGTGTGGGGAGCGATCTCCTACACTGGCCGTACACCACTGGTGATCGTCGAGGGGACACTGAATAGTGCACGGTACATCCAAACCGTCATCGAACCCATCGTTCTACCATTCCTAGACCGGCAAGGGAACTTGCTGTTCCAACAGGACAATGCACGTCCGCATGTATCCCGTGCCACCCAACGTGCTCTAGAAGGTGTAAGTCAACTACCCTGGCCAGCAAGATCTCCGGATCTGTCCCCCATTGAGCATGTTTGGGACTGGATGAAGCGTCGTCTCACGCGGTCTGCACGTCCAGCACGAACGCTGGTCCAACTGAGGCGCCAGGTGGAAGTGGCATGGCAAGCCGTTCCACAGGACTACATCCAGCATCTCTACGATCGTCTCCATGGGAGAATAGCAGCCTGCATTGCTGCGAAAGGTCGATATACACTGTACTAGGCCGGCCGCTGGTGGCCGAGCGGTTCTGGCGCTACAGTCTGGAACCGCGCGGCCGCTACGGTCGCAGGTTCGAATCCTGCCTCGGGCATGGATGTGTGTGTTGTCCTTAGGTTAGTTAGGTTTAAGTAGTTCTAAGTTCTAGGGGACTTATGACCTCAGCAGTTGAGTCTCATAGTGCTCAGAGCCATTTGCACCATTTGAACCACTGTACTAGTGCCGACATTGTGCATGCTCTGTTGCCTGTGTCTATGTGCCTGTGGTTCTGTCAGTGTGATCATGTGATGTGTCTGACCCCAGGAATGTGTCAATAAAGTTTCCCCTTCCTGGGACAATGAATTCACGGTGTTCTTATTTCAATTTCCAGGAGTGTATGTCACCTTCAAATGCACCCCTAAAAAGACACACATGCGGAAGAGTACAGTGTCACAATAACGCTGTCCGGTGACTATACCATGTTTGAAGATATGGTGGTCATTAGCCCCATGCAATGTTATCCCCCCCAATAGCGTAATACGTGGGCCACCAAAACAATATTCGATAATCCTGGATGTACTCTCATACTGCGAGACGTGGGAGCACGTAATACATGTTGTCAGTTCAGCAGTATTCCTGCCTGGAATTTCGAAGGCAGCATTGTGGCATGCCTGGCTGCAAGTTAAGAAGCATGCTAGGGGGAGAGAACCAATGCCACCTTCAGAAACCATGGGCCTCACTGTCATCTTCAGAGAACTCACTACCGTTAAAGTTACCACCACCGTCTTTTACTTTTGGAAAGCGACTATAAATCGCTTTTTTCTGTTGTAGCTATTACTAGTTGCATTGTTTATGTCATTACTATTTCCTTTGTTTGGACTCCATATTAGATTCAAAACCTCTTATAACCAGTGTTGCTCAATGAATCCATTGTAAACTATGAATAATTTTTGTGGGATATAAGAAAGTGTCCAATGTTCCCTGCTTCACCGTGATATATAAATGATGTGATAGTTACATCGATAAGTCAAAACATTGTGACCACTGCGCACTGTGACGCTGGATGCCGCCTCGTGACGTTGCGTGCTCATGACAGAAATGAAACTATGTAAGCGGAGCAGACACGAATGAGGGATCACCCTGACGAAGACCTGGGCTGAAAATAGGGAAATGCTTTGAGACAAGTACTTTGACATAGGGCTGATTATTATTATGCAGAGCTTCTGAACGAGGGTCTCGAAAACGGTGGAATGTTTACGTGCTACTCGTACTGTTTCGGAGCACACCGATCGTTGTACATTGTTGGAGTTCCGCTTCAGACGATACCTACGCGTTCAGTTGTTGAACCAAAGACGTCATCATTTACGATGGCAGTGGGTACGGGATCATCGGGATTCGATCGTTGATCAACGGAAACGTGTCGGCTCTTTGGGCGAATCACGTTTTTGCTACAGTAGGTCGATGGCCGTCTCCACAAACGCTGTCAGCGAGGCGAACGGCGGCTCGAAACGTGCTGCGCGCTACGGTTGCAGGCTGGTTGGAGCAGTGTTATGCCCTGCGATTGCATGGGACCTATGGTAGTAATCGAAGATATGCCGAGAGCTGGGAACCACCTGCGTTCCTTCATGCCTGATATCTTCCCTGATGGCGATGTCATTTTTCAGCAGAATAATTGTCTGTGTTTTGGAGCCAAAACCGTGCTACAGTGATTTGAGGAGCATTATAGTGAAATCACTTTGATGTCTCGGTGATCAAACTTGCCTCATGTAAATCCTGTGGAATTCATCTGGGTTCCTATCGGGCCCCATCACCGAGTACCTACCTATGTAAACCTACCAAAAAATTGTCGGATCCATGATTCGCAGAATCAGTGATGTATTTCGTTCCAAAGGTTGACAAACAAGCTATTAAGCAGGTGGTCATAATGTTTTGGCTCATCAGTGTATAAGCATGTAAATTTTTTATCCTGAAATTTTTTAAAATTTTTTAATGTTTTCGTTCTTAATTTTAATATTCTTATCTCACTTCTGTTTATTTGTGGCATATTTTTCTGCACAGCCTTCCGAAGAATGGCACAACTGGTCAAGGAAACAAATTTTCTTTTACCTAACTTGTTACTGATTATTTCTGTATAGACAAGTAGACATGCTTATTTTTATTTTTTATTAATTCCTATAACGCCGAATGTGGCGCATAGGGCTGCAACAAAGGATTGCCATTTTGTTCTGGCTTCTGCTAGTAGATGCTTAAGGTAAATTAAATACTAAAAATAAATCGATAATTAAATATTTATGCCTTTATCACATTACAAACCAGAATCTTATACAACAGATCATTAATTGAGAGAGTTCAAGATTTGAAAGAAAACGCTTTTCTGACATATATCGCCAGCGAAAACATGTAAGTGCGGTATAGTCAGAAAAATAAGAGGCCTCACTAGGCCATACTTACATTAAGTCGGCTGGACATATTAAAAAAGCGTTTGTATTCACGAACCAAAGATGGTCTTCGTTGACCGAAATTAATAACCTGCATTTTTTTCTTTTTATCAAAAGAGGCGACCTTCTTTTTTAGCCACTTTGCGGTAGCATGAGGTCGGAGGAGGGTGAATCGCCTTGTGACAGAGGCCACAAAGCCTGGCGGGAATTGAATGCGCATCCGAGTATGGAAATGCGGCGAGACGTCCGGCCCGTGTCCGAGGGGGCGACGCGGATCAAACGCGCGGGTCGCCGCCTGCTGGGGAAGCCCCGAGCTACGCGAGTCGCAGCCGGCGGGGAAGCCCCGAGCAATGTGAACGCGGACCGCCTCACGCTCGGCCAATTACGGCGCGGGACGCGTCGGCGCGCGACCAATAAAAGGGCCAAGGGAGGGCCGCGCGTGGCTGTGCACCCTGCGGCGGCAGCATATGTCGCGGCGCGCCAATCCTATTACCGCTAATGCGATTTCCAGCCGACTGGCGCAGATACCACCGGGTAATTTAGATGAAGCCGCCGCCACCGCGCCGGCTTGAAGTATTACTTTGTCCCGTCCTATTATGGAAATAAGAGCCAACAGCCACAGGCGGGATCCGCCTCTTGAAAAAATATAAAAAAGAAGATCTGAGGCTCGCCGACGGGGGATGTACTGAATAATGGCGGGTTTAGGGAGGCGTGAAAACCGGTTTCAACACTGGAGCTCTTCCCCAAAAGAAATAAACGCTGAACAAAATTTCTCTAAACAAAACTTAGTGATAAATTGTGCGTAAGGAAACACAGACACTTGATACTAACATAATGCTTTCGTAACAGCACACCCTTTTAAAGGGAACCCAGAGAACATTTTGCACTTCAGTAATGTGACGCCGTTTTGATGTATTACGAATTAACAGGGGAAAATTAGGTACGTTCAACGTAATGAAGATTTTATTCTGCCGAGTTGGACAAGGTTTTCGAAGGCTTTCACAGAAGAAGTGAGAAGCGCTGTTTAGCTGTTACATTCGGAAGTGTAACATAGCGAGGCTGAGGCTAGTTCGCGCCAGTTCACTCACGAGCGGGAAAAGAGTGATGCCAATGGCCTGTGATTCCCTCCTTCAAACGACGAGGAGACGCCGAAAAGTGATGCCATGATGAATTCATGCATCCACACATACATACATTTTGTGTATATACGTATGTACGAGGGCCGTTCAGAAAGTAACCTCCGGTTGATTTAAAAAAATACACCAAGTTAAATAAAAATATTTTAATATATACATCTTACAACTACATCTTTGCACTATTTTTCTACATAGTCTCCATAGCGAATGAGGCACTTATCGTATCTCTTCACAAGCTTTGAAATTCCTTCTGCATAAAAATCACCCGCTTGTGCCTGGAGCCAGCCTGTGACCGCATCTTTGAGCTCTTCGTCGTCATCAAACCGCTGTGACCCGAGCCATTTCTTCAAATGCATGAAGAGGTGATAATCACTTGGCGCCAGCTCTGGGCTGTAAGGTGGATGGTTGATAACGTCCCACTTGAAGGACTCAAGAAGGGCCGTTGTTCTGCGAGCAGAGTGAGGACGGGCGTTATCGTGCAAAAAAACGATACCGGAAGTCAGCATACCACGGCGTTTGTTCTGTATAGCCCGTCGTAACTTTTTTATTGTTTCACAGTACACGTCTTGATTAATGGTCGTACCACGTTCCATGAATTCAACCAACAAACACCCCTTTGGCATCCCAAAACACCGTTGCCATCAGTTTTCTGGCAGAAAAATCTTGCGAGGCTTTTCTTGGTTTGGTAGGCGAATTTGAATGTGCCCACATCTTTGATTGTTCTTTTGTCTCAGGGTTCACGTACTTAATCCAAGTTTCGTCACCGGTCACGATTCTGTTTAACAATGGTTCTCCTTCGTCCTCATAACGTGACAGAAAGTCTAATGCAGAGGCCATTCTTTGAGTTTTGTGGTGGTCGGTAAGAATTTTGGGCACCCATCGTGCACAGAACTTACGGTAACCCAATCTTGCTGTCACTATCTCGTACAAGAGAGTCTTAGAAATCTGTGGAAAACCAGTAGACAACTCCGACATTGAGAAACGTCGATTTTCACGAACTTTTGCATCAACTGTCTGAACGAGTTCGTCAGTCACCAATGATGGTCTACCACTCCTCTCTTCATCATGAACGTTTTCTCGTCCACTTTTAAATAAACGTACCCATTCACGGACAACTCCTTCACTCATAACTCTTGGTCCGTACATGGCACAAAGCTCACGATGAATAGCTGCTGCAGAATATCCTTTGGCTGTAAAAAACCTTATGACAGCACGCACTTCACATTTGGCGGGGTTTTCTATTGCAGCACACATTTCAAACTGCCACAAAAACTAAACTAGCGCAGGTACGACATTCACTCGACCACGGCTTGATGCCGACTGACCTGTTGAGTGCGTGAACGCACAGATGGCGTCGCTACTCCCCCCACAACCCGCACTGTGACCAATCGGAGGTTACTTTCTGAACCGCCCTCGTATTATGTTATGTACCCACTGAACAGCCAAAGAAACTGCCATAGGCACGCGTATTCAAATACAGAGATATGTCAACAGGCTCAATATGGTGCTGCTGTCGGCAATGCCTATGTAAGACAACAACTGTCTGGAGCAGTTGTTTGATCGGTTACTGCTGCTAAAATGGCAGGTTATCAAAATTTAAGTGAGTTTGAACGCGGTGTTATAGTCGGCACACGACCGATGGGACACAGCATCTCCGAGGTAGCGATGAAATGGGGATTTGTCCGTACGACCATTTCACGAGTGCACCATGAATATCAGGAATTCGGTAAAACATCAAATCTCCGATATCGCTGCGGCCGGAAACAGATGCTGCAAGAACAAGACCAACGACCACTGAAGAGAATCGTTTAACGTGACAAAAGTGCAACCCTTCCGCAAATTGCTACACTTTTCAATGCTGAGCCATCAACAAGTGTCAGCGTGCGAATCACTGGAAAATTTTGGAAATTTGTGGTAAGTTCCTATGAGACCAAACTGCTGAGGTCGTCGGTCCCTAGGCTTGCATACTATTTAATCTAACTTCAGCTAACTTACGCTAAGGACAACAAACACACACGCCCATTCCCAAGGTAGGACTTGAACCTCCGAGGGGAGGAGCCGCGCGAACCGCGGCAAGGCGCCTCAGACCGCGGGGCTACCACACGAGGTGCGAATCATTCAACGAAACATCATCGATATGGGCTTTAGGAGCCGAAGGCCCACTCGTGTGCCCTCGATGACTGCACGACACAAAGCGTTACTCCTCCGCTAGGCCCCGCATTGGACTGTCGATAATGGAAACCTGTTGCCTGGTCGGACGAGTCTTGTTTCAAATTATATCAAACGGATGGACGTGTACGAATATGGAGACAACCTCATGAATCCATGGACCATGAATGTCAGCAGGGGACTGTTCAAGCTGGTGGAGGCACTGAAGTGGGGTTGGGTGTGTGCAGTTGGAGAGATATGGGACCCCTCATAGTCTAGATACGACTCTGACAAGTAACACGTACGTAAGCGTCCTGTCTGATCACTTGCAGCCATTCATGTGCGTTGTGCATTCCGACGGAGTTGGGAAATTCGAGCAGGACAATGCAACACATCCCGAATTGCTACGGAGTGGCTCCAGGACCACTCTTCTAAGTTTAAACACTTCCGCTGGCCACAAAACGTCCCAGACATGAACATTATTGAGCATATCTGGAATGCGTTGCAACACGCTGTTGAGAAGAGATCTCCCCCCCCCCCCCCCCCTTGGTACTCTTACGGATTTATGGACAGCCCTGCAGGATTCATGGCGTCAATTCCCTCTAGCACTACTTCAGACATTAGTCGAGTCCACGCCACGTCGTGATGCGGCAGTTCTGCATGATCGCGGGAGCCCTGCACGGTATTAGGTAGTGTACCAGTTTCTTCGGCTCTTCAGCCTTTCTGTATCTATGTGTGTTCCATATCTCCTCCTAAACCACTACATCGATTTCAACCAAACTTAATACACATATCACTTGTTTGCTGCCTGGAAAGAACCACTGAGCGAGTAAGAACCACCTACCTCTGAAACGGGTTGCGGTGAGGTAGAAATAGAGGCGCAGCTCAGGACGCACAACTAACCAGACTGTTTTTTTGGATGAGAGGTCTTTGTGACGTACAAGAGACTTTACACATAATTCCTAATTTCATACCCTTACGAGATTGTCTTCGCTCTCATTCCCACGAGATGATGAAAGCAATGAAAAAGTATCCCTTGCTACATTTCCTCTGTTCGTGCAAGGAAACTACCTCATCATGTATGACTTTTTAGTGTATCACTTCTTTATAATAACTGTATTCGCACCACATTTAGTAGACAGTATTCACGTAAACCTCTGAAAGTAACTGCAAAAATACATCGTTGTGCGACAAGTTGTTCAGGATATATGACGTGATATACATTGAGAATCGTGAAAAATTACTGCATCAAGCATGATATTTTAATTTATTGATTATTTACTACTGATTCCATTCGCAATACATCTTACACACAGTGTCCACACGTATAACTCGATGTAACTACAAGACAGTATCTTTGTACGATACATATTCCAGGAGATACGATGTGACAAAAATACTGAACTGTGTGAAAATGAAACCGTAGGCGAAATTCGCTAGAGATGCAGGGAAATATGTGAATACAAATGTGTGAAGTAAGTTAAATAGATGTGAAATACATGTGACATGAGGGTATGCGAGTAAAGCCGCAGAAAAGAAGCTCCTCCTAAATCCAATGATCGATTTCAACCAAACTTGGTATAGGTATTACTTACTGCCTGGAAAGAAAAACTGTGGGGGTAAGAATCAGCAACCTCCTGTTGGACGGAGTGGGGGGGGGAGAAAGTGATAACGTGGAGAGAGAAGTGGGGGAAAGAAATTGACAGACAGAGAGGGGGGGGGGGAAGGGGAGACGCATACAGAAATGACGGTGGAGATGGATAGAGAGGGGTAGGCCGAAATGGACAGATGAAGAGAAGAGGGGAAGACGGACAGAGAAAAGGAAGAGAAAAAGATGCACAGAGAAAGGAAAGAGGAGTAGATGGACAGAGCAAGATAAGAGGAGGAATGGGCAGAGATAGGGAGAGGAAAGACTAGGAGAGAGGGATGGAGGAGATGGACAGAGACGTGGGGAAAGGAAATGAACAAAGTGAAGAGGCTATGGGCAGAGAGAGGAAAGAGAGTAGAGGGTGAGATAGACAAGGAGAGGGGAGAGGAGGAGATAGAAGGGATGAGGATGAGATTTGGAGGGAGAGAGAGCAAAGGATCGACTGAGTAGGGATAGGAGACGATGGACAGAGGGAGGAAGGTGAAGATGGACTAATAGAACTGGAAGAAATACATGTTCGGCCAATGCTAGGTACTTAGCTAGTTAAATGGATAAAAGGCGATGAGCGCGCAGTGCAGTTCCCACACGTTCAACTTCATTTACACCACCAGATGCAATTTTAATTTCCAGCACCATGGCTAGTTTCAGCCACCACAGACATTTCCAAGTGAGCGCGGTATCGTGGATAGATGCGTGCCGCGCGGTGGTTTCTTTACCCGAGGAAATTAGAAGAAGTCACTGGGTGCTATGTCAAAACACTACGGGGGGGAACTGGGGGAGGCAAAAACTGATAGCCCAAAGAAGAAGCATGTGTCCTACTGGAATAACCTGGGGCGTTGTCCTGAAGTAAAAATACACGGCTTCCCACGACGCTTACTCTTGGGAGGCTCCCGTAACCTCGTCAACCCTTAAGAGCATGATGTATAAGTACAACACCATTACAGTCCCAAATAACATCAGTCACCTTCCACGAGGATGGGTAGCCGTCTAATTTGGCGGTATTGAATCAACATATTTTCGTTGCTTGCTTTGCTCCCTTGCCTCGAGGTCATAATGATTGTAGAACTATTTGTCCATTGGTGATTAGACAACTAAATAAGTGCTCATGATAAGATTTATTTTATTTTTTGTTGGTATTTGGTGTAATCTACTTGTCATTGAAAATGGAGCACTATTGAAGATAAGAAATAACGAAATTCTACCTATTGTCCACGTACGATATGGAAGGAAGAATATATGGTTACATTTGGGGTACACCGGGCGTGAAATGTTGTAAACTGAGCTGCCACCTTTGACAGGAACAGCGGCTATAACCCAGTGGCCGTCAAATCATTTTGTTCAAGAGCCAATGCTGACATTTTAATGAGTAATGAAAACATCTGAGCTGTATTATTACACATATACTGCGCTGCAATCAGTTTCGTTCATAGAGCATCTTCAAGTTTCTGGGTTGTGCTAAAGTCAGGACACAAATGTCGAATATGATGTTAAAGACCAAATCCAAAAACAGATATCGAAAACATTAGGCCGAGCGCCTGCCGGATATATGGCGAGCAGACACGGATTGCTCAGTACAGTCCTGTCAACACGCTTAGCACTCAAGCCATTTCATGTGTTCGTAGTACTGCTTACATTTGAAAGAAATCGCACTCTGTAACACACAGTGGCATCTGAAACACTGGCGACTCATACGGACAGCCGCCCAGCCGCCAAAGGCTTCTTCCGTACGGTCCCACTGCCAGGAAGTAATTTCTTTCTCGCTCACTTCGCTTTTATGACGGCTTAAACACTGCTAGGGACACTTTCAGTGGTGTATCCGAATGTCTGTGGAGGAATGGCAGCTCATTCTTCGCTAGGCGTGGAAATCAGAGTTGGTACTGACTTCGGACGCTGCGATCTGGAACCGAATCTACGTTCTAACTCATCCCAACGATTTCTTGTCCAGCATGTGATCCACTTACGCAGGGTCCGCAAGTTTACTATTGGCAGTCGTTCTGTGTTCTCTCAGGATACCAGAACACCCGACGTATACAACTAGATAATGGCCCTAGGGCCTAAGCCGGTCGTGGATTTTAAAATAAAAAGAAAATTGTGACTGGTGTTGGCATTTTATTCAAAATCATGTCGTCCTTTAAAAAATGGTTTAAATGGCTCTGAGCACTATGGGACTTAACATCTGAGGTCATCAGTCCCCTAGAACTTAGAACTACTTAAACCTAACTAACCTAAAGACATCACACACATCCATGCCCTAGGCAGGATTCGAACCTACGACCGTAGCAGTCGCGCGGTTCCGGACTGAAGCGCCTAGAACCGCATGTCGTCCTTTGGGTTCAGGTCGGGTGTCTGGGTCTATGTCAGGAATGTTACTGTTCACAAACTGCTGCCTCACAGGGTACTAGGGATGTTCAAAAAATTCCGGAAGATTCGTAATTTCGCGCCACTGGTGTGTTGGGGCCTAGTGTGGTTGGCATCCCTGCACACACCAGTGTTTAATGTGTAACAGCCGGAAGTTTCATTGTTGTACGTCTGTTAGTTACCGTTAAGTGATGTACTGTGCAGAACGCTGTATCGCACAGGTTGCAAATTTCGAGATGGTAGAGTAAGAGGAGCAACGCGTCTGCATTGAATTTTACGTGAAACTCAAGAAAACCTGTACAGAGACACACCAAATGACGTAGGAAGCCGACAGTGATGAGTGCTTCAGCCGTATTCGGTGTTAGGAATGGTTCACACCGTTTAAAAATGGCCGGACGGAAGATGATTCTCGTTCAGGGTACCCTGCGAGAAAATGTCAGAAGGAAACGGCCTGAAATGTGGCGAGACAATGCGTGGCACTTGCATCACGATAGGGCACCCGCACATTCATCCCTGTCGGTGCGTGACTAGTGTTAGACACACACGGTTGCTGTCAACAAGTATGGGCCTGAAGATGATGATGTAACAACATCGAAACTAGTTGCCAATAAAACAAACACCTTTAACATATATTACACAAAAAGCGAAATCACTGTGTTGCTTCATCCTCCGTACTCTCCAGACCTGACCCCTGCGGACCTTTTTATGTTCCAAAAGTAAAAAACCCCGTTGAAATGCTGAAGATTTGCAACGATAGACGAGATAAAAGAGAGTTCACAGACGGCGCTTCACGCGCTACACTAAGAAGCATACCAAGACTGCTTCTGGAAGTGGAAACGGCGTTGGGAGAGGTGAATCATTGTGGAGGAGAGTATTTCGAAAGATATCATGCACAATAAGTAAAAGGTAAGCGAAGAAAAATTTTGTGGAAAAAGTTCCGAAATTTTTTGAACAGGCCTCGTACACTGCAATGCTGATACAAACGATCCATGCCTAAACTATTCCTTTATCAAATGGCTCTGAGCACTATGGGACTTAACTTCTGAGGTTATCAGTCCCCTAGAACTTAGAACTACTTAAACGTAATTAACCTAAGAACATCACAAACATCCACGCCCGAGGCAGGATTCGAACCTGCGACCGTAGCGGTCGCGCGGTTCCAGACTAGAAGCGCCTAGAACCGCTCGGCCACCCCGGCCGGCTATTCCTTTATCGTAGGCTGTATAGAGAGCTGTAAAATGTGTTCATATTCTTTCGCTTTAGATTTCCTTAGGCGCAGTAAGAGGACTATACACCAGTAAGAAAAAAAAAGCACCTCCTTCGTATTTCACTGTTAGCACTACACATGATGGCACGTTACGTTTCCAGGTATTCGCCAGTCCAAACCCTTTCACAGGATTGCCACAGGGTATGCACCACTCGTTTTCAATTGTCCACTCCCCAACGGCGCGTCACTCTTTACACCACCTTCAGCTTCGCTGAGCACTGGCTAAGGATTTTGGGAAACTACTCGACCAATGTATCCCCTCTCTTTTAGTTAACTACACACAATATGCTAGCTGGACTGCTGACAGTGCTTTGGAATTCACGAGTGATTTCTTGCACTGATTTCGTGCGACTATTTGCATTTAGCATCCCCAGAACTGAACGGTCCACATTCTTCAGTACATGATCTGCCTGGTCCTGGTTTATCTATACTTGTTAACCGAGCGAGGTAGCGCAGTGATTAGCACACTGGACTCGCATTCGGGAGGACGACAGTTCAAACCGCGACCGGGCATCCTGATTTAGGTTTCCCGTGATTTCCCTAAATCACTTCACGCAAATGCCGGGATGGCTCCTCTGAAAGGGCATGGCCGATTTCCTTCCCCATCCTTCCCTCATCCGATGCGGCCGATGATGTCGCTCTTTGGTCCCCCAAATCAACCAGTCCATCTGCAGTTGTTCCTTTGTGTTTCTACTTCATAATCACGCCGCCAGCAGGTGACAAGGACAGCTTTTGAAGGAATGAAATGTCCCTGATGGATCTCTTACTCTGTTGACATCCAATGTTCGAGGTCACTGAACTCCCCAGAGCGACTCATTCTGCCGTTACTCCTTCTGTATACAGAACACAATACTCCCCGCTTCCTTTTACACCGGCAGGTCCACTTCTCACGACATATTGTGGTCAACTCCGGATTACATAGTGGTGTCCAGATACGTCTGATCAGATAATGTACTTCTGACTTTTACCGAGCGCGGTGGAGCAGTGGTCACATACTGGATTCGCATTTGGGAGGCCAGTGATTGAAATCAACGTCCAACAAAGCAGATTTAGGTTTGTTCCACAGCAAATTCAACTCCCGGGTGGGCATACAAATTTTTAAAGTTGTTACTCGGAGCCGACGGTAGTGAATTAGGTCCAGCTTATATCGCATGTTACAACAGGTGTCTAGAGCCCTCTAGGAGTGTTGTATCGCAGAAGGCAGAGCGCCGCTCGTTGATACATCGAGACGTGCTATAATGAAGGACAAACGGCGAAGTATATCAGCACCTAATGCGTCATTTTGAGGGCCTGCGGAGTCGTAATATGTAACTGTTGTGTCGGCTACTGTTGGAGTCAACACCGACACATACAAGGAATTGTTGAGGGTATTTCCGTTCTGCCGTTGCAACTACAAAAAATGCGTGTTTTTTCACCAGATGCATTTCGCTTTATTAAGTTAAAGTATCGTCAGTAATCTGTAATTAAGTTAATTACGTTTTGATTTGCTTTAAGATCGAAAAACTGTTCGTTAACAATATGTCGGTTTTTATTTACGGTGATGTCCGCGTGATTTCTCGCCTGCATCAGGAAATGCCGTCAGCTGGCACATCGTTGATTCGAGGGCTATTCGGAAAATAAGGCCGGCCGAAGTGGCCGTGCGGTTAAAGGCGCTGCAGCCTGGAACCGCAGGACCGCTACGGTCGCAGGTTCGAATCCTGCCTCGGGCATGGATGTTTGTGATGTCCTTACGTTAGTTAGGTTTAACTAGTTCTAAGTTCTAGGGGACTAATGACCTCAGCAGTTGAGTCCCATAGTGCTCAGAGCCATTTGAACCATTTGAAAATAAGGAACGATAGGTTGCGAAATGGAAACCACAGTGAAAATCAAAACTGTTTTATTTGCAACAGTTAGCTACAACTTCCAGCTATTTACCTCCATAGTCGCCGACCCGACTTAGACGTTTGTCGTAGCGTTGTACCAACTTTCCAATACTCTCGTTATAGAAGGCAGCCGCCAGTGCTTTCCGCCAATTCTCTACGCTGGCCTACAGCTCGTTTTCTGTGCCAAATTGGTATCTTCATAGCCAGCGGTTCATGTGGGCAGAGATAAAACGCAGGGGGAGACAATTAAGGGCTGTATTATGGATAATCAAACATATCCAATTGAAAACGATGCAGGAGCATTTTCATTGCCCCTGCAGAATGCGGCTGAGAATTATCGTGAAGAAGAAAACGCACGACAGTTATGTAATGTTGGTTGCATAGCTTCAGGCGAAATTTCTCACCAGACCCTCGTACTTGGCGAGAGACACTATTGTTCTATGTATCTTTATGTGCTCCCTGTGTGCTCAGTACTAAAAAGAACGACGTAACGCGATCGACGCGCATACTAAACACACTGCCCAACACACATGTGCAAAACTTTATCGGATTTTAACTGTGGTTTCCATTTCGCGACCGATCTTTCCCTACTTTCCGAATAACCCTCGTATTTTTCTTCTTTAGGCACTGATAGTTACAGTTTAACTTTTAGTCGCTCTGAGGAACTACGCATTTTTTGTTTAACACAGCACATTTGGATTCAAATAATTTGAAGGTCGGATCGCTTTCAATACTCCCGTTTCACGTAACGCATACAAACTGAGAAGAGGGCTCCGTCGTCAGTTCGAGTTGTAAATATAACGTCAAGTACTGTTTTCGTCAGAGTACAGGAACTCTTGCGAGAAACTGATACGTTCTCACCTACGAAGGCTGCCTGGGGCGCTCCACGGGCCCGTCGCCCTCTCGACTTTGAAGAGGATGCCCTTCGCCACGTGGAAGAGAACCCGGCCACAAGTGCTCCAAGCTTTGTCCATCTGTAACGACAACTGTACATATAATAATTTTTTTCTTTATGAATTTCTCTAAATTAGTGTGAAAAATGGTTGATTTAATTTCTTGCTCTTTTCGTGATGTTAAAGAAACTGTGAGTAACTTTTGAAATGAATATTATTAATTATGTTAGATTTCAAATGATGTGATAATCAAAAGAAAGTGTACTTAATGTTAAAACTATTGTAAAATGTGGAAATTGTAATTTAAACACTTGCTCCATACGTAGGTAATGCATTAGGATATGTGTAGTAGAAAACCTGTGGTGAATACCCTACCTGTAGGGGAGCGGGAAAAGGTGGAGGCAGGCGAGCGCGGGAAAACGCACACTGGCGCGGTTCGGCACAACGGGCTCAGTAGTCAGTCGGAGGCGAGCATCAGTAAGAGTCGGAGTGGTGAATTGGTCAGAGGAACACGTACTATACCGAGGAGGCTACCCAGGAAAAGTGGATTCCATTGAGCCTCGGATGAACCGATTCCGACGACTACTTGGCATGGCTATATTCTGAGGCACAAAATTGGAAAGATTACGACGCTAAGAAGATGGAAAGTGCCTATGTAGCGTGAGCCTTAGCCGCGCTTGTATGTGTGCCGTGCTGCCCGCTACCTCGCTGCCCGCCAACCGCCGCACCGACTTGCACAGGTCAAACATTTATTTCATCTTTAGAAGTGTATTTGTGTGGACCAGTGTCGAAAATGTTTCTAACCGTTCCATAATAACGTGACTTTTACCAGAATTGCCTTAACCATGATTTATCCTGATCACTGACCTAGACAGGATCCTTACCTCGTATTGTGCAACCCGAGTATCCTGAACTGAAAGTTTATAATTAGTGTAAATGAGAATTATCAGCAGTCAAAGTTTTGCTATAAAGAAATTTAAAAGTTCTGTGAATTATTGCAAATGTTGGTAAAGGACAAAAGTATGACTAAACTGAAAGGGAGTTTTTTGAATTGAGTTAGCGATGCTATTTAATTAACTTGAGACAGAACTAATGACAGTTAAATTATTCAGAAGTAAGACAAAAGAGTAGTTATCCATTGATTGATAAATTTGAGTGTTAATTTGCCTTTTAGTACTTAACAGTTTCAGTATAACGACCATAACAGTTTCAGGGTCCCCCCCCCCCTTCTCTTGTTCATTCTTTCAAACCTTGAAATGTGCTGATCATATTTGACCAGTAAATTTAAGTCCTTTATTGAACTTAAGTGTATTAGTGTTGTTTTCCCAAGTTCAATAGTGACATTGTATGTGTGTTTTCAAAAATGTGCACTCTAGGAAAATCTATGCCCGATTTCAGTCTGATCAATATACGAAATACAGTTCGTAATAATCATTGCTGTGTGGTGTTGTGTGAATTTAGCTCGTCCAAATTAGTACAAAAAGAGAAAGCTTTAGTTCAGTGGATTTTTCCGGGTCCAAACTTTGCCATATAACGCATCATTACTACGTGTTACTATGCTTGTACATGCACCCACTTGTACAAGGAAAAGCTCACTCATTGCCTAAGTAGGCTGGCGACCGAATCATTAATTATAGGTAGCATCTACTGTGTATACTTCTTGTCCATGCGAACGAGCAATTATACTTTACATATGCTTGATGAATCACTGTAGTTATTGACTGATTACAAGTCCGATATTGCTTCTATTAGGTACACGCGGTCAATTTTTGTACTAAAATCCTTGGTTATAAGGTGAAGCCCGTGAACTTATTACAGTACAGGCTTTATACAGCTAACGCACGTCCGTTTAAGGGCGGTAGCGTTACACATCCCATGGGCTCCTGCGGAGTATGCATGTCAGAGCTCGTTTCCTTCACTGTGTGTTTACTGCGAAGCGGGAAATTTGAAAGTGATCAGACATTGAAACTTATTTAAGTGCAAACTCTACGTATCTTCACATGAGTTACTTGTCTTCTAAGCCCACTCTACAGCCATTAGGCACATGTAATAGGAACTGTGAAAAATTGGAAATTTGTGGTAAGGTCTTATGGGACCAAACTGCTGAGGTCATCGGTCCCTAAACCTACACACTACTTAATCTAACTTAAACTAACGACACACACACCTATTCCCGAGGGAGGACTCGAACCTCCGACGGTTGGAGCCGCACGGACCGTGCAAGGCGCCTCAGACCGCGCGGCTACCCCGAGCGGCAGAAATAGTCAAATAAAGTTCAAACAAGTGGTTCAAATGGCTCCAAGCACTATGGGACTTAACATCTGAAGTCATCAGTCCCCTAGACTTAGAACTACTTAAACCTAACTAACCCAAGGACATCACACACATCCATGCCAGAGGCAGGATTCGAACCTGCGACCGTAGCAGCAGCGCGGTTCCGGACTGAAGCGCCTAGAACCGCTATGCCACAGCGGCCGGCTAGTCAAACAAAATATATATTTTAATTACACGGTTAGAAAGCTAAATAGAGGAACAGTGTTGTCTTATCTAGCAGGCAAAAACATCGACTCAGAGGAAGTCCAGTGCTCGATACAAGATACTCTGTTATTATCTTTGGAAAAGGTTACGCATATTCGGGAGAACATACGGCGCTTTTATGTGCCTGAAGATCGAATGTGCATCCGAATTAATGTCCGAGAAGCAATGAGCTGACGAAAGCACGTAAGTGCAATGAAAAACTAAAAACTTTTGTCAGAGGAAATGTGACTTTAGAAATTACCGAGAGTCATTATGATTCACTATTTGGAAGTTAAATGATTTTCATCACCCAGCATTATTAGACATAGATAATCCTTGAAACAATATGTTCCTCATTTCAGTGAAGCAAAATGAAGTGCAAAGACAAATTAAAAATTTACCATCTTTAAATCATCGTGATCAAGGTGGGACGTTAAGAAAAACAAGGTAGGCCTACCGTTTGAATGGTTGAAGAGTAGAGGCACGACACTTTGGGGTGGCGGTTTAATAATAAGAAATGAGAAATATTGTTCGCTGTCTTCTACCAGCTCCTTAAAACTTTTTTTGTGGTCACCCAGAAAGCGATTGAGGAAATACTGAACATAGTTTAGAGTCTGCAAATCCACATTCTTCTTTTGTTCATTGAAAGAAATGTTTCTACTCCCTGTTTACTCAGCGGGATCAGGAACTATAATTATGAATAAAAGTTTTGAGTTCTAGCTGATTCAATTATATTTAAGAACATTTCACATGCACAACACAGTAATATTCCTGATGATAATAATAATAATAATAATAATAATGTCTCTATCACAAACAGCACCATGGGCAGTTCAGAGGCAACTTCTACACTAAGTTCCCAATAAACGTTATTTCGCCATGACTCCTAATAATCAAAGATAATTGCTCGCTACAAAAGTGGAGGTTAATGTCACCACTTGCCACGCGGTTTTTTTAACATTACAAGCGGCACACAAACAGTTACTTCCGCGAAATCTAAGCGATCCAGGACTGTGCACAGTCCTCCCGACTTCACTTCCTATTTGCACCGAAAACATGCGTTTAGTTGCACTCTGCCTGTGACGTCACCCGAGGCAGTGCGTTGGCCGGCGTTTGACCGACGCGGACCTTATGGTAACTGATTGCGAAGTCAAGTGGTTTCAGAAATCTAAACGATCCATGACGGTTTACAGTCCTCACGAGTTCACTTTCTATTATTACTAAAAAAATGCTTTTAGTAGCGACCAGGTTGTGACGTCATCTGAGGCAGCGTGTAAGCTGGCGTTTAACTGAGACGGACTGTATGATAGCTGGGAACCAAGTGAAGTCCAGTCACTGCCTCTCAGGCCGTATTTATATATGGGCGCAGCGGACGGCCGAAGGAAACACCTGCCGTCATTCTCTCTGTCCCCAAGTAACAGCATCTAAATGGACGCTTTATCGGACACGCATCGTGTTACAACAATGTTGTGTGTTAAGTTAGAAGCCTCGTAATTTTTGTATGAATGGAATGAAGTTGGTTATAACCACAGAAAAATATTTAGCTCTTTAGCTCGCCTGCATTTAAACTTTGCCGTCTAGAATTTTTAGAACAGAACTTACAGTAGAACATGAGCTCTGAACTACAGCTATAAGAGACCTCGTACGGACGCTTATTTACATCAAAGTCTTGAAACTTGCTATAGGTCTATTATTTTAGTGGATTTTATCAAAACTTTCTGTCATTAATATAAATTATAGTTAATCTACTACAAAAAAGCACTCCGTCATCAGGCCACGAGTGACCTACCGGGACCAACCGACCGCCGTGTCATCCACAGAGGAGTATGCGGATAGGAGGGGCGTGTGGTCGGCACACAGCTCTCCCGGTCGTTATGATGGTATTCTCGACCGAAGCCGCTGCTATACGGTCGAGTAGCTCCTCAATTGGCATCACGTGGCTGAGTGCATCCCGAAAAATGGCAACAGCGCATGGCGCCGTGGATGGTCACCCGTCCAAGTGCCGACCACGCCCGACTGCGCTTAACTTCTGTGATCTCACGGGAACCGGTGTATCCAATGCGGCAATGCCGTTGCCCTACTACAAATAAAAATTTCTCGCAAACTATCAGAGGTAGCTCAATGGGATTATATAGTTGAGTTTTTTATGTCAAAGTGACGCTTCATTCGTATTTTCATCTTTCTAAGTCTAGTATTCTGCGCTTTCGATTTTTCGTAAAATCTCCGATTTTGGTCAAAATATTGTTCTTAACAAGTTGAAACTTGTAACAGTTGATTTTGACATACATTTGCACACTCTGACCAATTTTTGGCTTTCTTGCTTTATTATTCAGTGCCACTTGTTTTATATTTAAAACCGTGTATATAGGCAATCATATTCATCTGATCACTCTGAGATTTCACAATTTAAATATTAATTGTATGCTACGCACAGGCGCGTTATGGCAGCGTGGCCGTACTAACAGTGACCTTGGTTAAGTCCCGGCACACTTTCTCGCCTCTGTATCTCTTTATACAGAGCTCGTTTCGCCACAACACCTGTGTGTGTTTTGGGGGGAGGGGGTTGTAGAAATTGCAGAGCAAAATCAATAGTTGAATTTGAATAGAGCAAGACGTTTCAATTGTAGGTTGCGATAGCTACTCAGAGTTCAAGAGCCTTGCCTGGACAGATTAGGATGGAGAGCTGCATGGTTCAAATGGCTCTGAGCACTATGGGACTTAACATCTGAGGTCATCAGTCCCCTAGAACTTAGAACTACTTTAACCTAACTAACCTAAGGGCATCACACACATCCATGCCCGAGGCAGGATTCGAATCTGCGACCGTAGCGGTGACGCGGTTCCAGACTGAAGCGCCTAGAACCGCACGGCCACACCGGCCGGCGAGAGCTGCATAACTACATCAAAGCAGTCTTCGGGCTGAAGACCACAACAACATTTTTCACTTGTCACATACAAGAGAAAACTTAAAGGGAGCAGGAAATATCATCCCCCCCCTTGTCTTGTGACAGTCTTGTTGAGCGGACGGAAGTCAAGAGGTGCGATCGTATTTGTAAATGTGTGGCAAATACGAGGACAATCCCAAAAGCAAGGTCTCCTATTTTTTTATAAGTACGTAGACCTGTTTATTTCTACAATGGTTTACACCAGTTTACAGCTTGAACATTTAGCTGTTTTTCGACATCATTACCATTTCTGTCGATGCATTGACATCCAAACACGACTCACCATACACTTCCGTCAATTGGCGATGGATTTCAATCAGCGCAGTGCCCTTTGAGTTCAAAAACCGAGTAACTGCGCTCAATTCGCACTTGGCGGTAAGATCCAACGGGAGCTCCATTTTCAGCGGCTGCCAAGCCAAGACTGAGCGCCTGAGCGCGGCGTGCGCACGTTTACACACAGCGCGTGAAGCACTCTACGTAACAGTGTGACCAACTGCCACACAAACAGAGATCTGAGTTCTGTACTCATACAAAAATAGGAGACCTTACTTTTGGGTTTACCCTCGTAAAATATAAGTTATTATCATGTTTGCTTTGCCTACATCATTGCATCGTTGAGAATCATCTAGAACCATGCAGAGCAGCATCAATTAGCTCAACATGTAAACATTGAGAGGGAGGCCTGCCATTACTTGTCTATCACGTCTTGAACATCAAGATTTCGTGCGCGTTTAGCCAATCATTTAAAACCTCTGAAAGGTATGTGCTAAGGTCTGATCAGGATAGCTTCAGAAAATAGCTGGTAGTTGCCAAGCGCAAGGTGGAACGAGTATAATATCTTTGAGTAGGAGGATCTTTGATGGTTAAGAGAGCCGCACGCGCGTAGTAAAAAAACCGGAGAGTCGCAGGTAGGTGCCCGGAGGAAGAAGATGTGTGGTGACAGCGTTAAGGTAGGTCGCTGCCCCTGACCAAAGTGTAGCACGTAAATGAGAGAAGATATATAATCATTTCAAATTGGATTTTGTTAGATAATGTTCAGAGTTTAGGATTTGTATGTCCAAGGTTTGACGCAGTAAGCGTTTTTTCCGAGCGAGGTGGCGCAGTGGTTAGCACACTGGACTCGCATTCGGAAGGACGACGGTTCAATCCCGCGTCCGGCCATCCTGATTTAGGTTTCCCGTGATTTCCGTAGATCTCTTCAGGCAAATGCCGGGATGGTTCCTTTGAAAAGGGCACGGCCGACTTCCTTCCCTAATCCGATGAGACCGATGAGCTCGCAGTTTGGTCTCCTCCCCCAACACAACCCAACCACCCAAGTAAGCGTTTTGTAAAATTTTTTGTAGGAGTGATCAGCGCTACGAAAATGTTTGAAATAGTAGGTTTAGTGTATGACTTAAAAATTTAACAATATATATATTGAGATCAACATTGTGTTTAAATCAAACATCCACATCCTTTGCTTGTGTTGAATATGAAAATGAGTAGTAAACTAAAGTTACCCACCAATGAAAGAACATCAGGGCCAAAAGTTAATTTTCCAGTACCATCTTAATGCCAGTGCACAAACGGCATTATTCTCTTAGACTTGATTGCTGAGTCAAATACATGTTGCCCTTCTTGCAAAATGGAGGAGTGCAAGAAACAAGTTCACAGACGCAGTCAGATGCAGGTTTGCTGAATAATTAATTTAGAACAATCTTATCACTGATACTTTCACAGAATAAAAGCATATAATTTTGGTTGGATACTTTCACCTCTATCATTATTTTAAAAAATGGGTTCTGTGATTAACATTCTTAACATTCGAGGGGAGTAAATATTATTCCGTGACGCCGCTGTTGCTGTTGCCAAGCACCGCCAGTACGTAACGAGCGTCGTTCAGCGCTACCCCCTGCCATGTTCCCCCCCTGTCCCGCTGCTCGCCGGGTGCATAACAAGCGGGTGGCCCGCGCTGGTTCCTGACCTCACTGGAATGAAATAAACCGGCGCGTAATGCCCGCCGGATGTTCCCGGATTTACGCAGAGAGGCGGTGGGGCGACCGCAGCCCGCGCCGTGATGGCTCCTTGTTTCGTGACGATTGCTCTTTTCAAACGCCGTGCTGGGGTGCGCGGATTACGACCGCAATCGTGTTTCATGAGGACGCGAGAGCCCGCGGTGGCGGGAGGCAGTTTGCGGGATTATGTGGGGAGAGGACGGGGTAGAGGGGTCCCTGAAGCCCTGTGCCCGACGGCGAGCAAGTCTCGTTCCGGGGGAGAAAGCGACCGACTGCCCAAATCACTGTGCGTCAGCTCAACAATGAGTACCGTACTGTGTCGTGTTGTGATTTCGAGAAAAGGGACAGGCAAATGAATGGAGACATACTGTATTACGTACATGGTGCAGCGTTTATGATTCAGGAAGATCTGTGTACAGAAGCGGCCACTATTATGAATGAGGAGGGAACAGCGAACGCTCAAAGCTGTGGCATTTCTTGTTATAGATGCTCGACGCGATGCCAGCGAGCCGTGTGTGCGAACGACTTCATTGTGACGGCCGGGGCAGAGGAACAGCGAGATTCGTGCCGTTTTTGAGTGCGAAAGAAGTGTCAGGTTCAAATAGCTCTGAGCACTATGGGACTTAACATCTGAGGTCATCAGTCCCCTAGAACGTAGAACTACTTAAACCTAACTAACCTAAGGACATCACACACACCCATGCCCGAGGCAGGATTCGAACGTGCGACCGTAGCGGTCACGCGGTTCCAGATTGAAGCGCGTAGAATCGCACGGCCACACCGGCCGGCGAAGTGTCAGGAAGTGAAATTTATTACAGAATGTCTGCTATGTTCGGCGAACATAGTGACATGCGCTGCTAAACACGCAGGGCAAGACAGGTAGTTTAAATTGCGGAAAGGGGCCAAAATAAGCGTCTGTCAGCTGCACTCGACCATACGACTTTATTTATTTGACCAAACATTACAAGAGCCAAGAAATTAAAAAAAAAGAAACACAGGATTAATTTGGAACTTAAAAAACGGCTTAATACGCCATACAAACTCATGCCTTAAGGGCAAGACCACTTTAATTTAAAATCGGCTGAAAGTCAATAACTTAAAACTCAAACCAAAATCAGAAATTTAGAAGGCAGAAGGCCTTATCTTAAATCAGTTCTTTCATTTAGGCTGAAGGCCCAAACTATTTCACACCTTAAGAGCAAAACAACTTTAATTTTTAAAAAATCGGCTGAAGGCCCATCTCTTAAGGGGCTCCGGAACGCCCTATACTTGCAATGTTAAAATAACGCTTATAAATTACATCCTTCCTCACAAAGCATTTGAGGTAGGAAGTTGAACTTTTTACAGATTATTTATTGGAATATGGGCTACAACTTAACCCAGGGATTTTACAAAATTTTAGTTTAGTTATTAAAGATTATTTTTTTCAATTGTAATGAAAATTCACAACATTTTTTTGCAATTTTTTATTTATATATTCAAAAATATATAGTTTTTTGGAAAAAGGCTGTGTTAAATTATGCAGAAGGTACTGTGTAACATTTACTGAAAGTTTGAAACAAATATGTTTGGAAGATCCTTAGAAAACATGTAATTAGTAAGAGAAAATAAAAGTTTTGGGAATCGAGCGACAAAGATTGGATTAACTTTTTAGTGCATTCCAGGTCCATAGGATGGATTATCTTCATCCTCTGCAAACTCCTCCTCCAGCTTCCTCTTGTTCCTCCTCCTGTTTACTCTTGCTTGTATTTCTAGACTCTTTACAGCCCTGTCTGCAGCCCGAAGGCGTTCCTTGTCTAAAGCAAGCATCGCTCGTTGTTGTGTTCGTAGATTTGGCTACCATTTTCTTCAGTTGCAGTTACTGCAACACTGTTCCAAAAGGTGGTCATGTATGAACACTTATCACATTTCAGTTGTATTTCACTAGCAAGTCCTACGTGCTTTATTGTGGAGAGTTCCAGACCAACTTCACTACAATGAATACATCTTACACAGTTTGAAAAAATTCCTTTGAGAACCGACATATCAAATATTTCATTCACATCCGATTCGCCCATAAAACATTCATAGTTTTCACTCATTGAACCAAGCTTCTTCTGTGAAGTATTTTCTTTCCCACTTTGACTGCTATGGGCAGGTGTACTTGAGAGGTTAGGTTCACTCACTTGGTTATCGTCTTTATTGTTTACAGTAATAACACATACCTTTGGCTTTCCAACATTTCTCCTTTTCTTAAAAGCCTTCAGAGGATTTCTAATAACTCTACTTTTACTCATTATTATACTTCAACAAAACAGAGACTCAAGAAACAGAATTAATTACGAATATTTTCGAGATAACGACAGAGTAAATAAACATGAAACAATCGACAATCACATCAGCGATATATATTGAACCATCACAGGTTAGCCACAACACATACTTTATCTCACATCACTAAAATGTACCTGATGAACACGGACGTTAATAATAACACCATTTGACAGCTGTTTAACAGCGCCACAGTGGGTCACGCCCATGTAGAACACATTTCAAAAAAATTTAAAAATAGTTGTAGTCTTCGGAATTGAATAAATTATGTATCTATTAAAAGGTAATAGTTTGCAGATTCAGAAAACGCAAAAAAGTAAAAATTGAACTTTTCATGATTTTGAGCCTTTCCGGAGCCCCTTAAGACTCAAACCACTATTAAATTTTTAAAAGGCAAAAGGCCTTATCTTAAAACAGTTCTTTAAATTAGGCTGAAGCCTCAAACAATCTGATACCTTAAGAGCAAAACAACTTTAATCCAAAATCGGCTGAAGGCCCATCACTTAAGACTCAACAAAATTAAATTTGTTTAAAAGGCCAAAGGCCGTACATAAAACAGTTCTATAAATTAGGCTCAAGGCCGAAACAATCTTGCGCCTTAAGGGCAAAACAACCTTAATTTAAAAATCGGCTAGAAGCCATACAAATACAAACAACAAGAACAAATAAGAAAAGGCAGTACACCCAACGGCGCTCAGAAGTTTCCGAGGGTCGGCCTGTAATCCAAACACTAACGCTCGCTTAGGTGAGTCGGCTCAACCATTCTCGATCCGACGACAGCCCAATCGACAGACAGTCAACAGACCCATCTACAAAATAACTTCCACTTCACCCGACCAGCACACAACAGGGAGTTCAATGGAACAATTGAGCTGTCAAACTACACACCGTGCTGTACAGCGACAACACGATGAGGAAAATACACTGCCTGAATTTACGTCAACGGCCAGGACAGATAACCGGAACGTTAACGACCACAAGGCAGAAGATTCCGCTGGTGCACTTCAATTCAAAATAACCAAGTACAGTTAAACTCCACCGGAGGGTGGCTAAAATTTGCCAACTTGAAAACGCCCAACAACGAAATCCAAACGACACAATGTCAACAGTCGTGACTTGCTGGTAGATTAAGTCAAAACTCAACTTTCGTGTCCGGGATCGGTAAGCCACGGACCTCGTAGCAAGGGGAACAGCACCACACCCTCCGACCGCATGTGGACTCCGCCAGCTGCCTCGGCCAAACTACGCGCCGTAGAGATTTCCTCGCTGCTCCACGCCAACCGACCAACAGGTCACACACAGCACAGCCGGAAACTATAAAATGGTTCAAATGGCTCTGAGCACTATGGGACTTAACTTCTGTGGTCATCAGTCCCCTAGAACTTAGAACTACTTAAACCTAACTAACCTAAGGACAGCACACACATCCATGCCCGAGGCAGGATTCGAACCTGCGACCGTAGCAGTCCCGCGGTTCCGGACTGCGTGCCTAGAACCACTAGACCACCGCGGCCGGCCGGAAACTATAAGCGCCAGGCCAAAGATAGTACAAGGTGGGAATATCGATACACACCGCTGCTGCCACTAGCGGTGAGAGAGGATAACAGCATAATCACGATAACCGCGGGAGAGTAAACACAGAATAGCAAACAAGGTTTAATCCAACGCATAACCTGAGCCAGCCATGGCTCATATAGTATGTCATGTAGGCATGTGTTTCGCGGAATAAACGATTTCTAGAAGGTCGGACGTTACTGAAAGACAGCAGTAGGCCAGAAGTGGTTCATCGTGTCATTACTCCTCCTGTCGCTGCACCGATGGCTGCTGAGACACATTTACTATGCCCAGAATTAAAGTTTGGTCCGCCATAGTTCGCCGCCTTTCCTGTTTTACCAGCCTGCCCAGCTTACGACGTCCGACTTTGTATCGGGGGGTGGCTGCCCAACCTCACAACATCTGGACGTGGTTTCACCTTGGTCTCGCCACGTGTGGAACACACTCACCACAGCACTCTTCGAATACCCGACAAGTCGTGTAGTCTCCAAAATGCTCGTGCCGAGCCTCGGGGCCATCAGAATTTTTCCTCGGTCAAACTCAGATGGATCCCGCATATTCACCATTCTACACGGACTGCACGCTTACTGATAACTGCAAGCTTCGTGCGTGTGTCTGACTGGCAGTTACACCTAGCCGGGTAAAGCTGCTATAACCTGGACGGGTCTGTATCGATAGTAGATCGGTGGTCATTATGATCAGCTGATCAATGTGGAAGAAAACAAAATATAAGTTTACGTATGCTGACTCGGCGTCGCCATTTATAACATTTATAAACAACAGATTCCAGCTATCATTCGTCCTCTTTAAATTTTATTGGCAGATCTACGTTTCAGCTAGAAACTATCCATTCTCAATGAACTGTGGATGAAGCCCGACCAACAAGCTTTACATGTATTGATTAAAAATGATAGTGCATTGAGAATGGCTAGTTTCTAGCTGTAATCTAGATCTGCCAATAAAATTTAAAAAGGCGACTGATAGCTGAAATCTGTTATTTACAAGTCAATATAACAGTCGCTGCGTGCAACAGCCTTCTGAATGGAAGGTAACCTGATTTATAATATTTCTCTAAGAAGTAAAAACTTTGAGGTTCGCCGATGACATTGTAATTCTGTCAGAGACAGCAAAGGACTTGGAAGAGCAGTTGAACGGAGTGGACAGTGTCTTGAAAGGAGGATATAAGATGAACATCAACAAAAGCAAAACGAGGATAATGGAATGCAATCGAATTAAATCGGACGATGCTGCGGAAATTATATTAGGAAATGAGACACTTAAAGTAGTAAAGGAGTTTTGCTATTTAGGGAGTAAAATAACTGATGATGGTCGAAGTAGAGAGGATATAAAATGTAGACTGGCAATGGCAAGGAAATCGTTTCTGAAGAAGAGAAATTTGTTAACATCGAGTATAGATTTAAGTGTCAGGAAGTCGTTTCTGAAAGTATTTGTATGGAGTGTAGCCATGTATGGAAGTGAAACATGGACAATAAATAGTTTGGACAAGAAGAGAATAGAAGCTTTCGAAATGTGGTGCTACAGAATAATGCTGAAGATTAGATGGGTAGATCACGTAACTAATGAGGAGGTATTGAATAGGATTGGGGAGAAGAGAAGTTTGTGGCACAACCTGACTAGAAGAAGGGATCGGTTGGTAGGACATGTTTTGAGGCATCAAGGGATCACAAATTTAGCATTGGAGGGCAGCGTGGAGGGTAAAAATCGTAGAGGGAGACCAAGAGATCAATACACTAAGCAGATTCAGAATTATGTAGGTTGCAGTAGGTACTGGGAGGTGAAGAAGCTTGCTCAGGATAGAGTAGCATGGAGAGCTGCATCAAACCAGTCTCTGGACTGAAGACCACAACAACAACAACAACAAATATTTCTCTGCCCCGGGTCGCAGTTAATAAAGAAAAAATGTTTACTAGTGGAACTGGTGAGAGCTACAACATTATAAGAAAGACGAGACGTTCTGAAAAAGAAAATCGAATGAGTAAAAAAACATGTTTAAAAATCGGCGTTACTAATTTTCATGACCAGTCATTACTAGGGTAACGCTAGACCATGTATCGGTAATGAAGGTTTGATCCCCAATGCTGGCCTGCGTAAATGTGCGTACAACAGATCGTAATGAGACTTCGTAAATGACGAAAAGATGATGAAAGCAGGCTGTATGACTGATCATGAAAATTTGTATATAGGCTGCTGTAATGGCGGTCGATCACTTTCATCACCTTATCAAGACTTCCGCGTTGTCTCGTCTCAAATCGACACTGACGCAGATAATACGGTTTAGGACAAGGTAGATACAATGACTTATTTTAAATAAAAACATTTGATAGTTAACTGATACATTGCCACAAAATATGCATACATTGGAATTACTAGACGTCCTATCAAAGCGTGCGTCTGCATCGGAAGCTAAGACAGAAGAGCGTGAGTGAGGGACAGGACATTCCTTGCTACAGAAGCTAGGATCACTTGTTTCAAGGGGGATTGGCTGCCATTTGAAGAATCAAAGATTACTTTTACATCAATGTTTGACTAAGTTGCGCCGTTCCACCTGTGGAGCCGTCTGTTGTCCAATAAATTTAGAGAAAAAAGGGTTTATCACAGGTTGTAAGGGCATTGTCCGAGAGCTGGGTGACTGTCAGCGGAAAAACCACAGAGGCAAGCACAACCAACAAGAAAGAGCAGTGAATGACAACAGCAGCTTTCATCACTGAAAGAAATAAAGTGGTCCACCTCTCAACAAGTACTTGTATCCGGACATAGCTTTACTGCGTTGTTTCACAGTTTTCAGCAGTACTATCTCCCGTAAGGATAATGGATAATTTTTTTAAACACTCTTAATATAAAGCAACTAGTAGTGATTCCTCTTAGCCATCATGCGCTAGTATTTTCATCTAGACGTGTCCTCACTAAAAATTCACAATAAACTGTTGGGCATTTTCTTTCCAATTTCGTCAATGATTGTTGATTATCCACTTGATCGCCTGTCCTTTTTTTTCAGTAACGCCTAAATGTTCTTAATATTGTGACAGACCTGTGCCTGTCATAATATAAAAGTATTTAGTTGTTTTGTTGTAAACCATAATGGGAGTCTGTTGCATTATCATTGTTATCCTGCAACGTGACACATGTTGTTAAACGTTAAGTTAGTAGATACGTTTATAGGCTTACGATACCTGCCACTGACGGGTAATTATTTTATACATTTTGTACCTTTTTGTAGTATTGTCTTCTATATTTCTCAAACGTGACAAAGTTTCATATTCAGTTGTAATTACTATTGCAATATATTTTCTTCTATTAACAGTGCCGCTGATGCTACGACTCACAAACAAAATACATAATACAAATAACCTTATAGGACAGGGAATCACATTAAAAAAACTTGGCACATAACGTGAAGGACAATCAAACGATTTAAAATCAGCTTAGAATCGCAACTCAGAAAGTTGCACATAATGTAAAGGACAATCAACGAATTTAAAATCAGAGATGGCAAAGCAGTCTGTATTAAAATTGAGTGAAAGTCGTAATGCGCAATAGCTATTTATTGTGTTTCCGCTATGTGATGACCGGTTTCATACGCTGGAGGTATATCTTCAGCTCATGTAAAACTAATAATCCATGAACCACGAGTTCCATGGTACAAATGCGCGTAAAAACGTGTCACTCCTCGGTAAAACTTTGGACGAAACGGCAGATGGACATCCGATCCGAACCATGCATGAGATGGAGGTGCATTAGAGATCG